>NC_057804.1:132762951-132943218 GCF_018294505.1 Triticum aestivum | reverse complement strand
GAGAAGGGAAGATAGAGTGGAGGAGAGGAGGAGATGGAGTGTAGGAGAGGAGGAGATGGAGTGTAGGAGAGGTGGAATGAAGAGATAAGGAGGAGAGGACCACGGCCAGCCATATATATGGCATACTAATGGCGCACCGCGGGCAGGTGCGCCATTAGTAACTTATTATTATTATTTTTATTTATTTTGAATTTTGAAGGCGGGAAGATACTAATGGCGCACCATGGGCAGGTGTGCCATTAGTAATTGAATTTTGAAGGAGGGAAGATACTAATGGCGCACCATGGGCAGGTGAGCCATTAGTAACTTCTTTTTATTTTTTTTGACTTATTTTGAATTTTGAAGGCGGGAAGATAGTAATGGCGCACCATGGGTAGGTGCGCCATTAGTAAGAATTTTTTTGAATTTTTTTGCCTCTCCAGATCTTAAAAGCCCCGTATCTTTTTTTCTGTTAGGTTTTTGAGGATTTTGAAAATGTTTAACGGGGTTCCCCCTATTAAATTTGGATGTAACTTTCCGAGTAGATGATTTTTCATATAAAAAACTTTTTCATCCGAGTTAGTATGCAAAAGTTATGCCCATTTTTACAAATTCTCGCGAGATTTTGCAAATCAAGTCGAAATTCATATTTGCAAATTTTCCCAACAACTAGGCCACATATCACATGGGAAACTTATTTTCTTTTATTTTTTTGACATTTTCATCATTTTCTTTTATTTTTTTAAAACTGAAAAAGGCGATCCACAGGGGGGGTGCATTCGGTGGAAGTGGTGGCCAAGTTACTAATGGCGCACCGTGGCATGGTGCGCCATTACTAGTTCAACTAGTAATGGCGCACCACTCCCACGGTGCGCCATTAGTAGTTTTGAAAAAAATTCAAAAAAAAGTTTTAAATTTTTTTACTAATGGCGCACCGTGGATGTGGTGCGCCATTACTAGTTCAACTAGTAATGGCGCACCACTCGCATGGTGCGCCATTAGTAGTTTTGAACAAAATTTTAAAAAAAATATTTTTACTAATGGCGCACCGTGGATGTGGTGCGCCATTAGTATTTGGACACTAATGGCGTACCAACGCATGGTGCGCCATTAGTATATAGTAATGGCGCACCACATGTCTGGTGCGCCATTAGTGTCAATTCCATCTATAGCCCTTTTCCTAGTAGTACTCAGTAAGACCAGTTGCAGTTCGGAAAGCTTGGCTGACAAGTGTCGCAAAGTCTGCGCAATCATGAGCAACAAGCGCGAGCTTTATATCGGGATGCAGTCCTTCACGAAATTTCTCCTGCTTGCGAGCATAGCGGGATAATTCAAGGAATTTCCTCTGATATTCATCCACATTCATTGAGCATAGTGAGAGTTTGCGGAACTCCTTTTTCTTCTGGTCCATCAGACCTTGAGGAATGTGTCATGCGCGGAATGCTAACTGAAATTCCTGCCAAGTGGTTACAATCTCTGTAGGCAGCATACCCTTGTGGCTTTCCCACCATTGGGCAGCTGGACCTTTCAGGTGAAATGTCGCAAAGGTGACATAACTGGCAGGGGCAACATTAGCCGACTCCATCTCAAACAGGATGTCACGAAGCCAATCATCAGCATCCATAGGATTAGGTGGAGTTGCAGAAAATGGACGGGTTGAGGTGCACGAATTCTTGCAGTGTTATTGGGGCAGGCTGTTGATGAGCATTCTGGTTTGGAAACTGAGCCATTACTCCAGTCATAAACTGACAATTCAGCTCAAACTGCTACATCATTGCGGCCATATAGGGTGGAGGTGGAGGATCGTCAGCCATCCTGCTAAAACATCAGGAAGCAATTTAACAGGGGTGGAGCGGGTGTATGGAGTCATTCATGAGGTAACTTGAACAATGAGCAAGGGCGCAATATGTACAAAGCAGTAGTCATTAAAGACTTACGTATACATATACAAAGCCAATTACACGTTGTTAGTAGGAGTTCGGACAAGAGAATCATCCTAGACATACTAGGCGGCACACATGCACGCGATGGAAGGATACAACAATGAGACATAGCAAAGGCTACATCATCATCGGAGAAAACCACTAGTGCGAGGAATCTGCAGGGGACGATGTAGGGTGCCCTCGATATGAAGGATTTCTCCGGCCCGTGGACAAAGTGAAGCAGATCCTGGCTCCGAATTCAAGAAAGGCATGATACAAATCTCCGGGTGGATGTGATCACGAGAACCTAGGGTAGAGTTAGCAAAACCATTTAACCCGAATAGAAGAGAGATCAGAGTCCCAGATTATAGATGAGGAATAAAAGATCCTAATACCACCAATGGCGACGTGGGCCCGTAAGCCACACAACCATGTTAGTAAAACAGTTTTTCAAAGACTAGACTCAACTTCAGCCAAGGAGTTGGAAAGGGGGATCCTACAGGCAGTCGGCTCTGATACCAACTTGTGACGCCCCCGATTCAATCATACACTAATCATACACGCAAATGTGTACGATCAAGATCAGGGACTGATGTGAAGATATCACAACACAACTCTAGACACAAATCAAAATAATACAAGCTTTATATTACAAGCCAGGGGCCTCGAGGGCTCGAATACATAGCTCAATACACAAGAGTCAGCGGAAGCAACAATATCTGAGTACAGACATAAGTTAAACAAGGTTGCCTTAAGAAGGCTAGCACAAAAGCAACACGATCGAAGAGGCAAGGCCTCCTGCCGGGGACCCCCTAACTACTCCTGGTCGTCGGCGGTCTTCACGTAGTAGCATCCATCGACGGTGGCATCTGGCTCCAGGGATCCACCATCTGGTTGCATCAATCGGAAAGAAGAAAGAAGGGGGAAAAGGGGTAGCAAAGCAACCGTGAGTACTCATCCAAAGTACTCACAAGCATCAGATCTATACTAAGTATGCATTGGTATCAAATGGAAGGGTTGTATCCGTTGACTGAACTGCAGAATGCCAAAATAGAGGGGAAAGGCCTAGCATATCGAAGACTAGCATCTTCACTCAGCTCCAAGCATCTTGCAGCATGTAGAAGAGTAAAGAATAACAGTTTAATATTTAACAAACATGTTGTAACATTAATACCCAGAGATCCTTCCTCGACTCCCTGCAAGAAAGCAATCCCGGAGCCACATATCTTAAGTATCCATTTGTAGTTGTATAAGATCAGGATATAAGTCTGAACGTCCGTTACCATAGACACGGCTATTAATAGATAATCTTCCCTGCAGGGGTGCACCACATTTTCCAACACGCTCGATCACTCTGGCCAGACACACTTTCATGGGTCATGCCCGGCCTCGGAAGATCAACACGTTGCAGCCATACCTAGGCTCAACAGAGAGGTCCCCACCGGTCTACCTCCTACGCACTCCGGCGTTTGGGCCCATCGCCCGTTGCACTCCGTGTCGTTGCGCGTAGGGCGGGTCCAGGCTCCACCTCTACATGGATGGTGCCGGCCCAGCCGTGCCGCACTGCTGAACTAGACGTCTGACAAAGCTTCGGCTGATACCACGACGCCAAGGCCCATAACTATTCTCGCGTGGTGGTTGGTACGTAAAGGCCAAATGCCAACTCAGAACAAATACCCAAACAATAGTGTATTATTAGCTTGCGGAGACGAGCAGACACTCACGATCGAAGTGGCCCCGTCGCCCCATCTCGTGGACTTACGACAAGGGCCCAGAATGCCCGGCCGTTCCACGTAATTATCTTGCGGGTGCTCTCCGGGCCCGCCCGAATTTCGCCAAGGTCTCAAGTAAAGTCAATGTAACTGTGTGTCCAGACATCAAGGGAAAAACCCGAGGAATCACCCCCGGTGGATTCCACTCAATGTAATCATCAAGGTGAACGTAAGAGGGACCACCCTCGAGGTTCACACTTGAGGTGTTGAACGACAGAGCCGTATCGGGAATGGTGAAAGAGGAAATCACCCTCGATGACCATGACCGAATAGCTACACTACAGAATTATCATCAGGAGTGCGTTATGAGGGATCACCCTTAGCACTCGATAGTAGCTCTGCAGAGTTGAGAAACTAAAGGGGCGTGATGTGATGTGAGGTGTTGGGCTCTGGTCATCGATCACGTTGATCGAGTCGTCGATGATGAAGCAGGGGCAACAAGGACAAGTGGGGGTCACTGATGGATCACTAGCCAACCTATACTAAGCAGTTTAGGATAAGCAGGTAGGTAACAATAAGCAGGTACAAAAGTGGGCTATGCATCAGAATAGGAGCAATCAAATACAGTAGCAAAATCTAATGCAAGCATGAGAGTATAGAATGGGCGATATCGGGATGATCAAAGGGGGGGCTTGCCTGGTTGCTCAGACCAGAAGGAGGGTCGTCGTTGACGTAGTCGATCACAGTGGCATCAACATCGGTCTCGGGGTCTCCAGAGAGAAGAGGGGGAAGAAACAGTAAATACATAGCAAGCAAGAGCATAACAGGACAACAGACAGAGCTAGACGTGTTCTAGCACGGTGCTACATGCTACCGGCGAAGGGAAAAACATCCGGGAATGTTTTCCCGAAGTTTTGCATTTTCGGGCAGACAAAACGGAGGGGAAAGGTTGCATGTTTTCTATGCTAGGGGCGTGTGGCGGGCGAACAGACTGCATATTCGGATTCATCGTCGTTCCGAGCAACTTTCATGTATAAAACTTTTTCATCCAAGCTACAGATTAGTTTCTATTAATTTCCAAAGTTTTAATTCATTTTCGGAATTAATAGAATTAATTTAAACAGATAAAAGCCATTATTGTGTCAGCATGACATCAGCATGATGTCATCAGTCAATAGTCTGTTTGACTGGTCAAACTAGCACGTGGGTCCCGGTTGTCATTGACTAACACTAATTAACAGTTTAATTAGTTAATAAGTTAATTAGGTTAATTAACAGGATTAATTAAGTTAATTAAGTTAATTAATTACTTTTAATTATTATTATTTTTAATTTTTATTTATACATATTTCTTTTTGTTCTTTTTTAAACAGGGGCTGCCCCACTAGTAAGTGGCCCAGGAGGCCACACGGGTTAACGGGCGAAGGGGCTTTGCGGACGTGGGCGCCCATGCACGCCCGAGGCCACCAGGGAGCGGCGACGCAGGCCGCGGCGCAGCCAGCACGCGGGCGGGGCGACGGCGGCACGTGGGCGCAGGCATGTGACAGCCGAGGACGAGGCCACGGTGCGAGGCGCGAGCGGGTGCGGGCTCGCGCGCGCGCGACGCGTAGGCGCTGCGAGGCCGGGAGCACGACGGGCGGCTGTACGGGGCGAGCGGAGAGGGGGAAAGAGGAGGCCGGGGGGGCCTCACCGGTGTTGGAGAGCAGGGGGGCATCGAGGCGTGGGGGCTTCCGATGGGGAGGAGGACGAAGACGAGGCGACGCCGACGAGGTGGTGGTGAGCAGCGACAACAGTTGGTGTCGGGGCGCCGGTTTCGGTGAGGTCCTTCGGCGGTGGCGCGTCCAGATGCGGGGAGAAGGGGGCGAACGGCCCGATCCAGATCCAGCAACGGGGAGGACGACGGGGACGACGAGGCGGCCTCGGCGTGCTGGAGCCGGGGTTCGACGGCGGCGGCGTCGGGGCCAACCGCCCCGATCCAGAACCGTTCGAGGGGGAGAGTGGAGATATGGGGATCGTGCGGGGCGGGGGGGGGGGGTAGGGAGTTGGGATCGATCCAGATATTTTGGGGGAGTGGGGGGATAAGGGAGAGGGAGAGGTGGGCCGGCTGGGCAGGTTGGCCCAGTTGGGCCAGGGCCCATTTTGTTTTGCTTTGTTGTTGTTGTTGTTGTTGTTTTGCTTAAGCCCTTTTCTTTTTACTCATTTTCAATATGACAACGGAACCGACTTCGAAACAACGTGAACTTATCCACAGTAGAAATTGATGACATGACACCATTAGCGTGATTACTGTTGCATAATTACCCGGGCGTTACACAAGGCTTATGTCTGCCTACCTGATCAGGGTAGCGCGCGCCCATAACCTTCCCTCATTGGAGGCACCGGCGACAGACACAACAATAGCATCGCATTAGGGCCTTCCCATAAAGGCAAATGTGGTTGCACTGGAGAAAGCCCGGTTCGGTGGCACCTGACCAACTTAATGATGGAATTTATCCCCAAAAATAGAATTGTGATAACTGATACTCCGATATCAACTATCAAACTATAATCCAAGTCATGGCAATATCCAACAAATAATCTTAGCATAATATCCTTATATCAAAATACTCCAAAGATAGCATAATATTTCTATCATGATGAATCTGAAAACAATAACTCTACTGCTCCAATAACCAGAACAAAGCTATCCAGCTAAGATCATACGTAAACATCATCTCCGAAATTAATACTCCAAGCAACAGAACCTCGACTAGCATCATGAAAATAATCATACTAACCACTAATAATCCAAAGGCAGCATGACATCCAAAGTAATTCTCCAAAATTTAATAACAGATATCATCATGAAAACAATCATAATATCAACCACTAATACTCCAATGGCAACATGATACTCATCAACTACAAACATAACTCCTAGTAATCCAAACGATAGCATGGCATCAACAAGATCAAAATAATACTCCACGAAAATGCCATGCATAGATCACAAGTAGCTAAAACAATATTTTAAACAAGTTTAAATAAATTAAACCATGTCACTGCATTAAAGTGATGCAAATGGAGGGTGTGGCTTGCCTGGGGTGGAAGAAATCACCGGAAGAAAGTGCGAGAAACTCGCGGAACGAATCACCGGAAATCATATTCTCTCGAAGGGGGCTGAATAAGGGCAAGGGCATAATGGTCATTTTCAGAATGTCAAAACATGGTGAAAATGGTTCCATCAGAACAGTCTCGATGAAACGAAGAAGTGGGCTTTGGAATCACCTGATTTGGAGCTACGGTTGAAAAGTTTTTTTTGACACCTGAAATAGTAGGAGAGCCTCCTACTGTGTAATTAAATTAATAAATGAGGGGGATTTACATATGGTTTTGTACAGGCCGTCCCTTTTGGGGATGGTGGCGGTGAGGGAACAAATGAAAGAGTAGCTAAAAAGGAAGTGAGAAAGGAGGTGTGCTTTTCTCCGACCCTATGAGTTAGGAGAGCCTCCTACGGTTGAAAAGTTATAGTTTTTTTTCTGTCAAGGACCTCTTTGTAATAAAAATCATCACAAACAGGCCCTTAACAGAAAAGCAGAACGCGCACTTGGGGAAATACGCTTTCGGTGGTTGAAAGCGTACACGGCAAAAGCCGTGTCCACTTATCCATGTCAGTAGGGGTGGGGCCGCGGCTTGGGGTCGCTGACGTGCGGGTCCCATGAGCTGTGGGGCCTGTCACTTATCCAGCTGGACCGGCGGGGTCAACGCCCCAAAGGCCGATGCGCGGGGCCCGGGGGGTCCACGGCCAGCTGGCGTGGAGGGGTCATCGCCTTCGTCTTCTCCCCGAGCTCGCCCGCGGTCCAGAGAGAGGCCGCTGGCATCGGCGGTCGCCTGGCCGACTCCGGCCCTCCCAGGCGGAGTTGGGACCGCCGTTGGGATCGGGAGGAGACGCCGCACCCATCCAGGTAGGGCACGGACCTTGGGGAAGCCGAGGACGAGGGCTCCTCCGAGCGCGACGGAGACCGGCGACGGGCAACGAGGAGCTCGGGGCTACGATGCCCCGGCGATGAGGCGAATGCTTGGGGAGGGTCTGCTGGCTCTGGTGGTTCTACTGGTGGAGGACAGAGAGGGGGAGAGGTGTTGCCGTGCTCGAATTTGAACCGAGTAGAATGGCGGCCATGGTGATGGTTTGCGGCGCGGAAGGACTTCGGGGCTCAGGCAAGAGGCTGGGCGGGTTCCTGGGAGAGTGAGGAAGAGCTTGGTGAGGTCGGGGCACCTCAGGGTGGCTCTTATATAGGAAGGGCGAGGGAGTGTCACGCTGGCGTCGCCAGCACCGCGGACACGTGTGCGCACGCTCGAGCTCGGGGGAAGGTGACGGGGAGACACAGAGAGGAGCCCACGGGGCAGAGGAGGCCAGGGAGCACGAGGAAGAAGAAGACGGCGACGAACAGATCCAAAATGCCATTGTATGCCCATGGGCACGCGGCGGCTAGCGTCAGTGGGGAAGCTGTCGAAGGGGGAGAGGAGTCCAGGGGAACGGCGACAACGAGAGGAAGACAATGGACATGCCCGTGCTCGTTTAGACGCCGAGCAGAGGAGGGGCCTGAGCAAAGCGACGTTCTGGACACGCTCATGGCATGCCAAAACGGTGGTCACCGCATGCACTAGTGTACACAGTGCCCCAAGCTATGCCAAATGATCTCTGGGCGTTTTTCCTTCCTAGGTAGGTTGCAACTGAGGTGGTAGCTCGGTGAAAACTGCTTTGGTTAAATGGTAAGTGAGCTCTGAAGTTTACTACAGTAAACTTTATCAACTAAATGTGATCAACAGAGAGATGCTATGTGTCAAGTGTTATGTCTGGGGTGTTTAGGCTAGGAAGGACTACAGTCCTGGGGAGTTTGAGGAGAAATGAACCAAGAATGAATATAGTTGCTTCACAACTACATTTTTGGTCCAAAAATGAAGATCATGATGATGCTCTCACATAGACTATCAACTTGGGCTAAGATTGGGCAAAGCTTGATTATTTGGACATATGAAGATGCTGTAAAAAGCTCATGCCAAATGGACAAGCCAAAATAGCACTTGCTTCACAAACATCATTTATGTCCAGAAACTTGAAATAATTTAGGTGGTCAAATGGATCAATGAAATGATACCAAATTGGGTAGAGATAGGTTTTATTGGTATAAGAATGATCTGGTAATTTATCAGGATTTTTGAAGCAATATAAAATACACTTGCTTCACAACCTAAAAATATTGCCAGAATCAAAGATTTACTCCCGTGGTCACATAGATAATTGGATGGGGATGAAAATGGGTGGAGGAGGTTAATATGAGCACATTAAGAAGTGTGCAAAAGTTCAACTCATTTAGATACTCCTAGCTAGTACTTCCTTCACAAAGCCTTCTGTCTGACAGAAACTTTGAAAATTCACTGAGGAAGATTGGCTAGGCAAATAAAGTTTAACTTGTGCATGGGGCAATTATTTGGACATATAAGTATGCCCAAAATGTTGGGAGCCACTAGGAAAAATATAAATGACACTTCCTTCACCAAGTGCCATTTAGGGCAGAAAGGAAGAATAATTATTGGGGAATTATTTTTGAACTGAACAAGGGAATGTTTGGGCACATTTGAGCTATATATTACCCGAAGGAAGTATGGGAATTATTTGGGGATTTTGGATGGACAGAAATATAGGTTGCTTCACAACCTAGGGCAGATAGGATTACTCCTTTAATGAGAAAGGAATATTCCCTAAAAAATAATTTTAGGCTTTGGTCAAGGAGTGAAGTGACATGATCTTGGCAAGGTTTTGAGAATGATGAGCCACTTGGGAGTTTAAATAAGGACGATTTCCCAGGTGGCAAGGCCACAGAACCACTCCAAAAAGAAAAACAGAGCAAAAATCAAATAAATCAAAAGAAAAAGAAAAGGGCCAAAATCCAGGCTGTTACAAGCCACTAGTGAAACCTATGGCCCCCGGGTCTATTTTCCATCATATAAGTTTCCGACCTATCTTATTTTCCAATCTTTACTTTCCAATCTATATCATAAAAATACCAAAAATATTTATCTTATCTTATTATCTCTATCAGATCTCACTTTTGCAAGTGGCCATGAAGGGATTGACAACCCATTTATCACGTTGGTTGCGAGGTTCTTGTTTGTTTGTGTAGGTACGAGGGACTTGCGTGGAGCCTCCTACTGGATTGATACCTTGGTTCTCAAAAACGGAGGGAAATACTTACGCTACTTTGCTGCCTCACCCTTTCCTCTTCAAGGGAAAACCAACGCAGTGCTCAAGAGGTAGCACTGTGCTACTGATCACTTTGCTACAGATAATTAATCTTCGGGTGTGGTTGAATTGACAACTCAGCTGCTAATACCTTCAAATATTCTTTGGCTCCCCTTGTGTCGAATCTATAAATTTGGGTTAAATACTCTACCCTCGAAAACTGTTGCGATCCCCTATACTTGTGGTTATCAAGACCTTTTTCTGGCACCGTTGTCGGGGAGCATAGCTATATTTGTTGAGTCACTTGGGATTATTATCATATTATCAGTATGAAGAATCTGAAGGATCCAAAGACTAAGATTTTTCCCTCAAGTACGAGGGGATGTAAGAAACTATCATCCGGTTCTGCTTTAGATTCATCGTCTGTTTTGAGTAAACTTGCAACACCACCACCGCATGTTCTTAATTCTTATATGTCACAAGTTATTGATGATGCTACTTCTGCTATGGATAATGCTTATGATGATGCTAGTACCTTGCTTGATAATGATGATGTGCCACTTGGTGAATTTCTTGATGAACAAATTGCTAGAGTAATACAACATGATGTTTTTGAATCCGATGATGAGCTTGAAACTAAAACTCCTGAAACACTTGCTAGAGCTAGCCCTCCTAGATATGAATTTCCTAAGGTGTCGGAAGGTTATGTTATGAGTGAAGAAGCAACTAGAGATATTCTTGCTTGTAAGGATAGAGATGATCTAGAGAAATTATTACACAAGTATAAAGAAAAATCTCCGAATGCTAGAATGAAATGTGATCCTAAGTTTGCTATTTCACCTATATTTATTGATGATAAGGATTATGAATTCTTTGTCGACCCAGAGTTAATTATTTTGGTTGAATCTGATCCTTTCCATGGTTATGAAACTGAAACTGTTGTGGCACATCTTACTAAGTTGAATGGCATAGCCACCCTTTTTACTCATGATTAGAAAACTCGTTACTACTTTATTCTCAAATTATTTTCTTTCTCATTAAAGGGTGATACTAAAGCTTGGTACAATACTCTTGCTCCTAGTTGTGTGTGTAGTCCCCATGATATGATTTATTACTTCTCTGAAAAATATTTTCCTGCTCATAAGAAACAAGCTGCCTTACAGGAAATATTTAACTTTTTGCAAACTAAAGAAGAGAGTCTCCCACAAGCTTGGGGGAGGCTTTGCCAGTTACTTAATGCTTTGCCTGATCATCCTCTTAAGAAAAATGAAATACTTGATATCTTCTATAATGGACTAACCGATGCTTCTAGGGACTTCCTAGATAGTTGTGCTGGTTGTGATTTTAGGGAACGAGCTGTTGGACAAGCTGAAGAATTATTGAATAATATATTGAAAAATTATGATGATTGGACTCTTCCTGAACCACCAGCTAAACCCACTCCGAAGAAGATGGGTATATTATATATCAGCCCTGAAGATATGCAAGAGGCAAGGAAATCTATGAAGGAAAAAGGTATTAAAGCTGAAGATGTTAAAAAATTACCTCCTATGGAAGAAATACATGGGCTTAACACACCACCACTGCCTAGGGTGGTAGAGGTAAATTCTCTTATGAAGTTCAATGATAATGACAATTCTCACAATGTGTATCCTAGCCAATGCCTTTATGAGTTTGAAAACTATATTAGAAAACAAGATCACTTCAATGCAAATGTTATGTAACAATTGAAATACAATTCTGATATGATTGCTCGCTTGAGTGACTTGTTATTTAGAATATCAAATGATTCTAGAGGTGTTGGAAAACATGATTCTATGGTTCAAACTCAATTAGAACAAGTTGCTAAATCACAAAGAGAATTACTTGATGAAATGAATCATAATATGCATGACTTTGCTGATAGAGTGGCAACTAGAGGAGGTAAAATGACTCAGGAACCACTTTATCCTAAGTGACACCCAAAAGGAATTTAACAAGATTCACAAATAAGTAACACTAGTGCACCTAGTCCTTCTAAAAAAGAAGAAGAAAAATGATAGGATTTTGCACACTTCTAGTGAACTTGAAATAGAAAAACCTCCTGACAATGATAATGAAGTTTCTATCTCAGATGCTGAAACTCAGTCTAGTAATGAACACTCATCTAGTGGTAATGAAAAAGGTAATGATGAGGTTCATGAAGACTCTTAACCAAACAATAATAAAGAACCAGACAATGATGTTGAGATAGAACCACCTGTTGATCTTGATAACCCACAACCTAAGAATAAAAGGTATGATGAAAGAGACTTCATTGCTAGAAAACACGGTAAAGAAAGAGAACCGTGGGTTAAAAAACCTATGCCTTTTCCACCCAAGTCAACTAAAAATAAAGATGATGAAGAATATGAACGCTTTGCTGAGATGCTGAGGCCAGTCTTTTTGCGTACTTGCTTGACTGATATCTTGAAAATGCCTCCTTATGCAAAGTATATGAAAGACATAATCACAAATAAAAGAAAAATACCGGAAGCTGAAATCTCCACTATGCTTGCTAACTATACTTTTAAAGATGGAGTACCTAAAAAACTTGGAGATCCGGGAATACCAACTATACCTTGCTCTATAAAAAAGAATTATGTGAAAACTGCTTTGTGTGATTTAGGAGCTGGTGTTAGTGTTATGCCTTTCTCTTTATATAAAAGACTTGACTTGAATAAACTCACACCTACTGAAATATCTTTGCAAATGGCTGATAAATCATCGGCCATACCTATCGGTATCTGTGAGGATGTGCCCGTTGTTGTTGCTAATGTTACTATTTTGACTGACTTTGTTATACTTGAGATGCCCGAGGATGACAACATGTCGATTATCCTTGGTAGACCATTCTTGAATACTGCAGGGGCTGTTATTGATTGCAATAAAAGCAAGGTCACTTTTCACATCAATGGTAATGAGCGTATGGTGCACTTTCCGAAGAAACGATTCCAAGTGAATGGTATTAATGTTATTGAAAAATCTCCGACAATCACTATTGGAAGTTTTCAAATACCTCTACCTACTGTCAAAAAGAAATATGAAATACTTATTGTTGGGGAAATGATATCCCCATTGAGGTAACTTAGTGATCTATGAAAGTTCTTCGGTTTCATGCTAATCGAAAGTGGTTGTTAATAAGACCTGATCAACCTTATTAATGAATCATTTTTGATCAGTATGAAGTTGATGAATTTACTAAGAACTACCTTCTGTCCTTACTTTTTATTTTTTGTTTTTATTAGCTAAATAAAATAAAATGCCATGTTTTGTCTGTTTTCTGATTTACCTGTGCAATAAAAAATTGACCCAAAAATAAAAGTCCTCGGAACGCTCTGAAAATTGAACATGATTTTTTTCTGAATATTTCTGAATTTCTGGTGCAAATAATGTCAGAAGGAGGTGCACCAGGTGGGCACAACCCACCTGGGTGCGCCAGGACCCCCAAGCGTGCCCTGGTGGGTTGTGGTCCCCATGTGGGCCCCCTCAGTTATCTCTTTAGCCCACATCATCACTTACCTCCAGAAAAAATCTCCATTGCTCTCTCTCCTGTGTTCTTGAGCTCAAACCTGTGGATTTCGTTCTCTTTGCTCGAAGTTCCGTTTCCGAAACTGTTTCGGGGGATTGTTGCTTGGTATGTGAATCCACCTTTTGTCCAATTAGTTTTTGTCGAATGGCTTATACTTTGAATAATTAGCTACTCTTGGTGCTGCTGTAGATGTGCTTGCATGTTGAATTCTTAGTGTTCTAAGTAATTTGAATGCTTGTTATGGCCTCTATGTATACCTATGAGTAGTTGCTATCAGTTTTGTAAAGTTTTGCGGACAAATTTTTGTCACCTCAAAATTGTTATTTTCACAAAATTGTATGCGGACAGGATGAACTAGTTCGGAAGGAGTTCTTTGAGGAGACGATCCTCGGGGGCATCTTCTAGTGACAGTTCTGCTCGTCGGTCCTATGTTGAACCAAGTGAAACTTCCAGGCGAGATGCCGCCACCAAGACATGTTTATGGCCGTGAGATGAATATATGGTGCATGTGGGCATCAAGGAGAAATTTGAGTAGTATGTTCACAACGACGGTCTCGGTCCCTACCTTTCAGATAAGTGTGAACAACGCCAACTTCTCACTGAATCATTTGTCAAAGGATTTAAATATTTTCCATGTGAGTTTAGGGTGTCGTTATGCTTTATGATAATCCATTTACTATTCTACTGGAGAAATTTGCTTACCATTGCAAACTTCCATTTTGGGGTTCGCTTGATGAGCCACCAAGGGTTGAGTTCGAGTCTTTCTTGACTAGCGTTTGTTGCGGTGAAAATAGGGGAGTGAGGCAAGGAAGAATAAAGAGCATTCACTTTCCCGTAATTCCGTGTTTTGCATGATTAACGGGAAATGCATAGTAGGAAAGCAATACTGTAGCATAATTTGTGCACCAGACTTAAGCCTCATTCACACCGCTCTCACTGGTGAAGGGGATTACAATCTTGGAGCGATCGTTGCATGTAGACTTCAGCATAACACTACCAGTGGCTAGTTCTATGGTGGAATTTATGCCACGCGTTTAGCGCGAGGGTTGGCTGTTTCACCTTTGCCCTTTGATCCTATCCTACCCATGTAGTATTTAGATTTTGACAACTTAAATGAGCATAAGATTCTCAAGGGAAAGGCTGACAACTTCACTTATAATTTAATGTTTAACCAAACATCTGTTGTGCACACATATTTGCATGTGCCTGCTCTTTTTGACTATCATAGCAAGGGGAGATATTTTTTTCTTGAGAGCGAGGCCCGAGCTCATAACACAGCAGTAGTGGCAGCACGGCAGGCCGAGGCATCCGCACCAAGACCTCTGTGAGCTACCACGCCGACTACTACCATCCAGGCTACTGATCGATTACCAACTTAGGCCAAAAGCCTAAGCTTGGGGGAGTACGTGTTTTTCACCGACATTATATTCATGTTCACATATCATTTTATTTGTCGGTGTTCATACTTTTTCATTGTATCATCCATGCTTAGATTTATTTTCTTGCTTTCTTCTTGTGTGTTTGAAAAACTTTAGAAAAACAACAAAAAATTTAGTTGTAGTCAATTTACCCTCTATGCATGCTTAGTAGTAGTGTTAAAAAAGAAAACCCAAAAAGATTACCCTCCGTCGCCAATTCCATGATGCTCCCCACCGGGAGTGAGTAATTCCTTCGTAGGCTCGCTGGTCGGTGAGGATTTGGATGAGATTCATCATGTAATCGAGTTAGTTTTGTTAGGGGTTGATCCCTAGTATCCACTATGTTCTTAGATTGATGTTGCTATCACTTTTCTATGCTTAATGCTTGTCACTTTGGGCTCGAATGCCACGAACTTTGATCTGAACCGTTTATGTTATCACCATTATATCCATGTTCTAGATCCGATCTTTCAAGTTATAGTCACCTACTACGTGTTATGATGCGGTAACCCCGGAGTGACAATAATCGGGACTTCTTCCAGTGATTACCGTAGTTTGAGGAGTTCATGTATTCATTATGTGTTAATGCTTTGTTCCGGTTCTCTATTAAAAGGAGGCCTTAATATCCCTTAGTTTCCATTATGGATCCCGCTTCCACGGGAGTGTAGGACAAAAGATGTCATGCAAGTTCTTTTAATAAAGCACGTATGACTATTTAAGGAATACATGCCTACATTATATCGATGAACTGGAGCTAGTGCCGTATTGCCCTAGGTTATAACTGTCTCATGATGAATATCATCCAACAAGTCACCGATCCAATGCCTACGAATTTGTCCTATATTGATCTTGCTAAGTTACTACTGTTGCTGCTACTGTCACACTTGCTACAAAATACTGCTATCACTATTACTGTTACTATTGCTGCTGTCACTACTATCAAAACTATCATATTAATGTGCTACTGCACTTTGTTGCAGATAATTAATCTCCAGGTGTGGTTGAATTGACAACTCAGCTACTAATACCTTCAAATATTCTTTGGCTCCCCTTGTGTCGAATCTATAAATTTGGGTTAAATACTCTACCCTCGAAAACTGTTGCGGTCCCCTATACTTGTGGGTTATCACCCGGCAAGGCCCCTCAGAATCAAGGAAAACCCGTCAGAGGCTGTGAGAAGAAGGATTGCAATGATGAGAGTGATGGAGGAGATGAAGAGGAAACCAGCGAGCAGGAGTTCCAAAAAGCCACTGATGCCCTGTGCATTGACGGGGGTGCATCTCTGCACTCCTCTCATTGCCAACTTAAACACTGGGCACGTGAATTCAATGCCGTGGAGCCAACATCATATTTTCGGAAGCCGCTCAAGTGGTCTCGCATGCCCATCATCTTCGACGAAGAGGATCACCCTGACCGCACCACCACGGTAGGGTGCTAGCCGTTGTTTGTCTCACCAACAATCCGCAAGCTCAAAGTCACAAAGATGTTGGTTGACGGGCGGGCCGGCTTGAATCTGATTTCTCCAAAGGTCATCAGTAAACTTCAGATAGCAGAGGATGAGCTCGAGGTTACTTGCATGATTCAAGGGATCAACCCCGAGAGGAGTTGTCCTAAGGGGAAGATCACGTTACTGGTGAAGTTCGGGGGGGGGGGGGAGTTGAATTACCGGACTAAGAAGATCGTGTTTGATGTGGTCGACCTCCCTCTGCCGTACAATGGAATCCTTGGTTGCCCATCTCTGGCCAAATTCATGGCGGCATCCCACTATGCCTACAACACCTTGAAGATTCCAGAGCTGATAACCCACAAGTATAGGGGATCAATTGTAGCCTCTTTCGATAAGTAAGAGTTTCGAACACAACAAGGATCTAAAGGTAGAACACATATTCCCTCAAGTTCTACCGACCACCGATACAACTCTACGCACGCTTAATGTTCGCTTTACCTAGAACAAGTATGGAACTAGAAGTACTTTGTAGGTGTTGTTGGATAGAATTGCAAGATAATAAAGAACACGTAAATAAAGGCTAGGGGATGTTTAGATAAATAAGCAATAAAGTTAGTATAGCGAGTGTGGAAAAGTGGTGGTAGGAGTTGTGAAATTGTCCCTAAGCAATTGACTACTTTACTAGCCCGATACCAAGTTTTATGTGGGAGAGGCATAAGGTAACATACTTTCTCTTCTTGGTTCATATGCACTTATGATTGGAACTCTAGCAAGCATCCGCAACTACTAAAGATCATTAAGGTAAAACCCAACCATAGCATTAAAGCATCAAGTCCCCTTTATCCCATACGCCACAACCCCCTTACTCGGGTTTTTATATGCTTCTGTCACTCAAGCAACCCACTATAAGTGAATCATGAACGTATTGCAACACCCTACAGCAGGAATCCCTCACGCTTGCGCAACACGGAGAGCACCATAGGACAGCAACATAACCACAAGCAAATTAAACCAATCATAGCAATTCACCAATTACCGATAGGACAACGAAAATCTACTCAGACATCATAGGATAGCAACACATCATTGGATAATAATATGAAGCATAAAGCACCATGTTCAAGTAGAGGGTACAGCGGGTTGCGGGAGAGTGGACCGCTGTAGATAGATGTGGGAAGGTGATGGAGATGTTGGTGAAGATGACGGCGGTGTTGGTGTAGATCGCGGTGACGATGATGGCCCCCGGCGGCGTTCCGGCGCCACCGGAAGCGAGGGGGAGAGAGCCCCCCTTCTTCTTTTTCTTCTTCCTTGACCTTGTCCCTAGACGGGATAAGGGTTTCCCCTCTGGTTGTGACAGCCTAGATTTTGCCTTCTCTCTTTTTCCGGACTTGCCTTCTCTCTCTTTCCGGACCTGGTTTTCCTCGTGGTTTTTGCCCTGATTTGAATTGGAGTTTGAATCATTTCAAATGGACTTGTCACTTGGGCATATCCTTGGCTTTCACCCAAGTGACCTATCTTCTTTATTCCTCTGGTCAAACCTCAAAATAATCAAATGAATATTTTTCATAAAAGAGAAATATTCATTTTTCCCTCTGAAACTCACTTCAAAATCTTGTGCTCCAAAGTAACCTCAATTTTTCTTGCTTAGAAAAATCTGAGATAAATCCCAAATATTCTTAGAACCATGGCACAACTTCCCATGTAAAAATATTGCATCACTTTTTGCAATATTTTTACAGTAGAAAATCTTTTCACTTCTGGACAAGAAATGCACTTTGTACAGCAAGTACATTTTTCCTTGAGCTTTTAGCCTTCATCTTTCTTGAGCTTAAACACTCTCCTAAGAAACCCTAACCCCCAGGAGATAAACCCTAATAGCCTTCTAGAAGGTGGCCAAACTTGGCGGCCAAGTTTCTGTACAGAAACTTGTCAACTTAGTGAAGTCTAATCTGGTCGGCCTTGGCATGAGCCATCAACTCCCCTAGACTAAACACTGCACGGTCGAATACGTAGACAAGGTTTGGCCTATCCTGGGCATCGTTTTGACAATGCCAGCTTGGTGACCACGCGTGGACACGGTGCCTGGCATGCGTTCGACGCGCTCTGGCTGGCGCCTTGCGCTCTGTTTCACGCGTGCTCGATCCAGCGCTCGCCTCCGACTGCCACACCGTGCCACCAGCCTCGACACATCACCTTGACCGCTCCCTGGCACTCGCCGATGCCGGAGCCGCCGCAGCAAGCATGGGCACGTCGAGGCCAAAAGGCCACAGTGCGCGCGTGCACTTGTCCGCTTCTCCAACCGCCTCATGTGCAAGTCCGCGAGCGTGGGCAAGCTTCTGCGTTGACGCTGAGCGTTTGCCCCCTCTCGTTGGAGCTTCTCGTCGCTGTTCACCGCATGTCCAGAGAGCTCCGGCGGCGACACATTCCCCCCTTTGCTCCGGTTATATATAGCGCCCCCCCTCCACACTTGCTTGACACGCAACACTCCACACCACCTCCACGAACACGTAGATGAGCAGAAGCCCGGTCGGGCAGGCCTCTGGCCGTCGCCCCGACCAGAGGAATCTGGCGATCCCCGCAGTCTAGCCGTCGTGCTTCGGTGCCTCTCGAGCTCAAGCAGCTGCTTGGGCGGGGCATTGGGGGTCTGCTGGTGCTGCCTGGACCCGGTGGAGCCCTCGGAGCCGCCTCTAGCCGTTGTCTTCTTCCTCTCCGGCGAATCCCGTCCGCCACCGAAGCTTGCGAGCTCGACTGCGACCAGCTCCGACCACCTCTCACCAAGCCATGGGTACGGGCAGGTGCGGCTTGAGCCCCGCTTCAATTCTATCCCTCTCGTTTATCCCCAAACCCCCTCTTCACCGGCGTGAGCTCTGGTGAAGCCCCGCCTCCCTCTCATCTCGCTCTCTCTCTCTCTCCTAACGCACGGGGGCCACCTGTCGGCCTCACCACTCGCACCCGAAGCGGTACGAGTGGAGGCGTATTTCCGTTATACTCCTTCGACGTCACCCCCCAAGAATTTCTGTTTAATTCAAATTTATTCAGAAATTTGACCAAACTTTGACCAGCCACCATTTCTAAACCACAAATCCAAATGATTTGATTCTTTTTGCATTGTCTTTGTTACAGAAAGCTCTAGCAGCACACTAGAAGGTGGATTTTTCCTTGCTACCTAGAAGTTCTGGTGATTTTCAGAATGTGTTTTGATAATTATTTTTGTGATTTAAATTATTTTTCAGAAGGAGAAGCTTGTCTTGAATCAAACCAAGAGGGGTGTGATCCACCTCTACACTAAGGCAAGCCACACCATCATTTGGATGGTGTTAATTCAATATCTATGATTTTCTACTTGAATATGAGTCATTATTAGCATTTAAAATTTGATAAATAACTTTGGTTAATTTCTAGTTACTTTACCATGCTTGATATGCTTGCTTTAGCTTCTGGTTGAATGCATGAACTTGTTTGGCTAAGTAGAGTAATATTTTGCACTATGAAAAATTCTATGGAAATTAATGATAGTTATTTTGCTCGTAATGGTTTTATTTAAATAATGAACTAATAAAAATATTGCTTGGTTATAAAAATGAGTTATAACCAGAGAAGTTTGATTCTTAGTATTGCAAGATGCATATGTTGTTAAGTTTGATCCATGAGCATGAGTTGTTTTGCTTTATATGACGAGTAGTTGCATGATTATTTTGATTATATCATAGTGGATGATAAAAAGTTTTTATCAAAGCTAAACTTGATTAAGTTCAACATGAATATGATGTTGATCACATCATGGTGCCACTGAATCGGGTTTTTAATTCAGTGCTACCATATTTACCTTATGGGAAGGTCTTGATTCGGTCCTTTGTTGTGGCTCTCATAGGTGCCACCCGCGAGGGAAGGTTATGGGCGTGCATACCCTGGCCCGGTAGGCACACATAACCTTGTGTGCTCGTTTTGTTTTTATGGTACCTTGTCCCCGTTTGGGACCGTTTTGCCACGACGGTGGCTGTTGGTGTCTTTGGTAGACACGGGGCCACCCAAGACCTAGCCCTGAGAGGGAGTTGGTCGGAGTGGCCTGGGAGAGTGCATGACAAAGGGAGGGTTTCGTCGGAATGCTTTGGTCCGCATGTATGGGAGCGTGAGGCCAGTGTTCTATAGTGTGGGTAAACTGCGCTACCTTTGTAGAGTGTAATTAATCTATCGATAGTCGCATCCTCGGTTATGGGAAAACTCGGAAGTAAGTCACACCATGGATAAACTTTTTTGATAATCTTGCAAAGTAAGTAACTGATGTGATGCATTGTTTCGTGACAAAAGCATGAACACTTGAGGTGTGTTCATGAGTGATTGGTTTCAGTTGTGACCCAGGTATGGTCACCGTTTGGTTACGAGGTAACCGTATGGTAAGCGAGTACGAGGGACTCATTGCATGAAATGTTTGTTTTGGTAGTAGTAGTTTTGCATTGAATTAACCTGATTAAATATCATGATATTGTTTGTCATCGTGCTTATGTTTGTTGTGAGCTTGCAGGTACATTCAGTGTACTGACCTAGCAGGTTATGCCAACTTTCAGGCAAGTCAGTTTGCATCGGAGTGCATCTCGTGTCTAGGCCGTGTTCCCGTCGATGTCCTTGTGCTATCGAGTTCCTCTACGTCGTCCTTCCGCTGCCGCGTAGCTCGTGCGATTGAGGCCCCGTCATGTTCATTAAATAATGTACATACTGTCCAGCAGCATCGTGTGTGCCGCTCGGCCTCGACTCTCGATGTAATATCAGACCTATGTAATCCGCTAGCATCAATAAAGCGGTTGTTTCTGTACCATGTTGTTGTGTATTGCCAGAAGACTTGATCTCTGGGCTGGCAATGCAAGGTAAACCGGTTGCTCTAAGCCGGGGTGCCACACTGGTCCATGGTCTCCATGGCGTGGGAGGGGCGAGAGCCCCTCCGAGATTGGATCTGTCTCTCGGTCTCTCTCTGTTTCTATGTTCTCAGATTCTGCCCTTTCACCGTCTCTTATATATCCGGAGATCCGTAACTCCCATTGGATTGAAACCTTCGCCATGATTTTTTTCCAGAAATTAGCCTTCTTGCGGCAAAAGAAGAGCATCAACCGCCTTACGAGGTGCCCACAAGGGTCAGTGGCGCTGCCACCCCCCAGGGCGCGCCCCCTGCCTCGTGGCCCCCTCGGGTGTCGTCTCGCGTTGATTCTTCTTCCCAAAAATCATAAATATTCCAAAAATATTCTCCATCCGTTTTTATCCCGTTTGGACTCCGTTTGATATGGGTTTTCCGCGAAACATAAAACATGCAACAAACAGGAACTTGCACTGGGCACTGGATCAATATGTTAGTCCAAAAATAGTATAAAAAGTTGCCAAAAGTATATGAAAGTTGAATAATATTGGCATGGAACAATCAAAAATTATAGATACGACGGAGACGTATTAGCATCCCCAAGCTACCTAGACTAGTAAATGATAAAAAGATAATTTTCGATGTGAAATGCTACCTAGCATAATCTTGATCAGGTAATCTAATCATGGCATGAATATCAAGACACGAGTGATTCAAAGCAATAGTCTATCATTTGACATAAAAACAATAATAGTCGCCTATCCCGGTGTCAGTCAAGCAATTGGTTCATACTTTTTAACACGCTTCAACTTTTTCAACCTTCACGCAATACATGAGCGCAAGCCATGGATATAGCACTATGGGTGGAATAGAATATGATGGTTGTAGCGACGAGACCTCAAACAATCTAATCTCTGTGCATCAGTGTCATCCCTGGATCGGTAATGCTGACACGCACAGTACTTGAAGGATTTATAATAGAGTAGCAATTGCACACTTATTACATCGAATGTCTCAAAATAGAACTTATTACAATTAATATGGCTTAAGGCCATCTAATAACGATAACCGTTGAAGGCTTGGAAGATAAGCGGGTCCATCAAGTCCAACGGCATCATTGAGTATAGAACCACGACCTAAGGCACCTTACTCATTGTCTGAAAAGTCTGCAACATGAACGTTGCACCCCGAAACGGGTTAGCACATGGAATATGCTGGCAATGTAACACATAAAGAGTAATGAACAGAATAATGCTATCACTACATGCATATATGGCTGGTGGAAAAGCTCTATGGTTACAATTTTGCATAAAGCCAATTTTTCCTACTGCAAAGAATAAATTTTATTTAACTATCATGGTGGTTGTTAAACATTGAGAAGGGTACTCCAACTCAATCCCAATTAAGCATCATCATTAAACCCAAAAAAAATTAATTAAGTAACATGATGAGATTCACATGATAATCCAAGTACTAGATACTCAAAACGTCCATAACCGGGGACACGGCTAACCATGATTAGTTTATACACTCTGCAGAGGTTTGCGCACTTTTCCCCGCAAGACTCGATCTCCTCCGCGTGATTTCTCGCACTACATGGTGTTTGAGAAATGGATGACCAAGACATAGTCTTTCAGAAGCATTAACTCTCTACTCCGGGTAGACCGTACCAACCTACATCCCCTACATCTGCTAGTCTACCTCTTCAAGAGCTCACATAACTTAATCAACTATGCTAGATCCCATAGTAGCTTGCGGCTACACACGGAAGTTTCTAGCATGAATAATCTCATGATCCCTTTGAGCCTGGGTGGCGGTCCATAGGAGAATCACACGGTACCCAGGGATTTCCAAAAAAACAGACAACACTGGGTTCCCCAGGTGCCTCAATCCACCCAGATGTGAAATTTAAGTTGCCACCTTAAGTAAACCATTAATTGAACAATCTCACATCTGTCATGTAAACACTCACCCAATCCACGTCTACTAGCATAGCATGGCAATATAAGCAAACGTAGAAGTAACTCCCAAAGGTTTGATAATAAACAGGTAATAGGTTCTACCTCATCTACTTCCCAAAACCCACATGTTAATCAGATCCTAATCATGCAATTGTTTGAGGATTTATCTAATGCAATAAAACTGGGTAGTAATGATGTATGATCAAAGTGTTACTTGCCTTGCTGATGATCCCGGAAACCTAGAGATTCGAAGTAGCAAGCGGCGCACTCCGGGTACTCTATCGCAAACAAACAAGCATACAATAAGCACTCATATAATGCACAGGTCAAACTCAACTAAGAGATCTAACCAGAAACTTCAACTTAAGAACTCCGGTTTGCAAAAAGAATCAAATCAAACGAAGCAACGAAACTCAAACTGCGAAAGAAACAAGCTTCATTTACTAATCTGGACCTAAGTCAAATTTTACAGTAGCAAAAACTTGTTTGAGTTGGTTAAACGGAAAGAAGGTTTCGAGATGAAACTCTAGGCGCTTGAATTGCCTGATTCCGATAAACGACCGAAAAGTTATACTAAAACAAAAATCGGATCAGAAATCGCGATCAGAAATAATCGCGGAAAAATCCGAGAAAAGGAGAAAAAAACGGACGAAGAGGCTAACGAACGAACGTTCGCTGTCTGCGGCTAAACGACGAAAACCATTCATTAAAACGAACGTCCGGACGAACGTCCGTTAAATCAACTAAACCGAAAAAATAAAACCGATCTATATAAAAAAAATAAACCGGCGTTCTAAAAGAAAGTCGACGGTTTTCTCTCAAAAACCGCGGCGGCGGCGGTGGCTACCTCCGGCGGGTCCGGGGAACGAGGCAGCGGCTCCGGCGGTGGCGGGGCGGCGGGATCGGGTGGCGGCGGCGTCGGCGCCGGCGGCGGCGGGGCTCGGGCGCGGCTAGGGTTTCGGGGTGGGCTGCGGGGCGGCTCCCCCGGCTTATATGGCTGGCCGAGCCTAGAGTCCCAGGCGGACACGGCCCGGTAGGTCGATTAGTTTTTTTAAATACTTTCGCGCAGAAAAACAAATAAAATAAATACTAAACGGACTCAAAAAATCCCGAAATAAATTTTCCCCGACTTCTAAAATCAAGCCGGACAAGATGAACATTTATTTGGGGCCTAAATGCAATTTTGAAAAACGCGCATTTTTCCTAAATTCAAATAAACTACGAATAAACTCCAAAATAAAATCTTATTTGATTTTATTATCAAATCCTCAATATTTCTTTATTTTGGGAAAGTCATTTTATTCCCGCTCTCATATTTTTATAAAAGAAATAATTGAAGAAAAAATAAATAAAATCAAATGATCCTATTTTCAAAATTTGAGAAAACTCAAATATGAAAATGACGAAATCCCCAACTCTCTCCGTGGGTCGTTGAGTTGCGTAGAATTTCTAGGATCGAGCCAAAATGCAATAAATATGATATGCAATGATGATCTAATGTATAACATTCCAAATTGAAAATTTGGGATGTTACAATGGTGGAGGTTGATGTGGAGAAGACAAAAAGGGAGAAAGTCTCACATCGACGCGGCTAATCAATGGGCTATGGAGATGCCCATCAATTGATGTCAATGCAAGGAGTAGGGATTGCCATGCAACGGATGCACTAGAGCTATAAGTGTATGAAAGCTCAAACTGAAAACTAAGTGGGTGTTCATCAAACTTGCTTGCTCATGAAGACCTCGGGCATTTGAGGAAGCCCATCATCAGAATATACAAGCCAAGTTCTATAATGAAAATTCCCACTAGTATATGAAAGTGACAATATAGGAGACTCTATATATGAAGAACATGGTGCTACTTTGAAGCACAAGTGTGGTAAAAGGATAGTAACATTTCCCCTTCTCTCTTTTTCTCTCTTTTTTTATTTTTTTATTTTTTGGCGGGCTTCTTTGGCCTTTTTTATTTGGGCTTCTTTGGCCTCTTTTATTTTTCATAAATTCCGGAGTCTCATCCCGACTTGTGGGGGACTCATAGTCTCCATCATCCTTTCCTCACTGGGGCAATGCTCTAATAATGATGATCATCACACTTCTATTTACTTACAACTCAATATCTAGAACAAAGATATGACTCTATATGAATGCCTCCGGTGGTGTACCGGGATGTGTAATGATCTAGCGTAGCAGTGACATAAAAAAACGGACAAGCCATGAAAACATCATGCTAGCTATCTTACGATCATGCAAAGCAATATGACAATGAATGCTCAAGTCATGTATATGATGATGATGGAAGTTGCATGGCAATATATCTCGGAATGGCTATGGAAATGCCATGATAGGTAGGAATGGTGGCTGTTTTGAGGAAGATATAAGGAGGCTTATGTGTGATAGAGCGTATCATATCACGGAGTTTGGATGCACCGGCGAAGTTTGCACCAACTCACGAGGTGAGAAAGGGCAATGCACAGTACCTAAGAGGCTAGGAATGATGCAAGGGTGAGAATGTGTGTAATCCATGGACTCACATTAGTCATAAAGAACTCATATACTTATTGAAAAAGTTTATTAGCCCTCAAAGCCAAGTACTACTACGCATGCTCCTAGGGGGGAGGTTGGTAGGAGTTAACCATCGCGCACCCCCGACCTTCACGCAAAGATCAACAATCAAAATACAATGCGCGCCAATTTGGTTACATAGTTAGGAGACCATACGTGCTTGCTTCAGGAATCACAAACCTTAACACCAATATCCTTACTAAACACAACAATTTACTAGAACATCCCACATATTATCATCTCTATATCGCAAAACTATTGCAAGGAATCAAACATATCATATTCAGTGATCTACAAGTTTTATTTTTATGTAGGATTTTATGACTAACCATGTGAATGACCAATTCCTGTCATCTCTCTAAATAGTTATAAGTGAAGCAAGAGAGTTTAATTATTTCTACAAAATATATGCCCATGCTCTAACAAATATAAGTGAAGCAAAAGAGCATTCTACAAATGGCGGTTTTCTATGTGAAGAGAAACAGGCAATCCAAACTTCAAAAGATATAAGTGAAGCACATGACGCATTCTATAAAGCCATACTCAAAAGATATAAGTGAAGTGCAATGAGCATTCTATAAATCAAGCAAGGACTATCTCATACCATCATGGTGCATAAAAGAAAAGTGAAAACTAAATGCAAAAGACGCTCCAAGATTTGCACATATCACACGAATGAAACGAATCCGAAAACATACCGATACTTGTTGAGGAAAGAGGAGATGCCTTCCGGGGCATCCCCAAGCTTAGACGCTTGAGTGTCCTTGAATATTTACTTGGGGTACCTTGGGTATCCACAAGCTTGAGCTCTTGCCTCTCCTCCTTTTCCTCATATCGAGACCTCCTCGATCTTCGAACACTTCATCCACACAAAACTCCAACCACAAACTCGGTAAGATCCGTTAGTATAATAAAGCAAATCACTAATATAAGTATTGTTGCAAACCAATTCATATTTTGTTTTTGCATTGTGTCTACTTTAATATAACTTTTCCATGGCTTAATCCACTGATATAAATTGATAGTTTCATCAAAACAAGTAAACTATGCATCAAAAACAGAATCTGTCAAAAACAGAACAGTCTGTAGAAATATGAACATTCACCATACTTCTGGTACCCCAAAAATTCTGCCACAATTAGGAAAAATAAACAATTTGTATAGAAAGACAGTGCAAAAAGTTTCAGAACCGTTTGAGATTCCAGTAAAAAATGTAAAATTGCGCACTACATCCAAAGTTTCTGTCCTGCACAGCACAAACCAACAAGCATTGTAAACATCCTAAAGGCAAACCTTGGGACATTATTTTTATAATACAATGGAATTGTACAAGGGGATAATTATTTTTGTTGAAAAGTTTCTGTAATTAAGGTTCACAAAGTTTCCATGAGCATGAACAAAGTTCAAGGAGCTCCCCCACTTCAACAATGCTTGTCTTTCTCACTTTCACTTTCCTTTTTGAAAAGTTTTGGGTTCCCCTCTTTATTTTTTTATTTTTTGTTCTTAGACTATATAAAAGCACTCAACAGAAATAAATGACTCTCTAAAATTTCTGGGTTGTCTCCCTGGTAGCGCTTTCTTTAAAGCCATTAAGCTTGGCATATAGTGCTCAAGTAATGGATCCACCCGGATCCCAAGGTATATCAAAGCCAATTTTAATTAACAATGATTTATGATTTAGTAGTGAGAACAAAGTAACATATATCATGCAACAACGAAGTCTAACTCTCTTCCTATGCATTGGCACGTCATAAAAGAACAATTCATGCACACTAAGTAAAGGCCAATGCATAGTATAAGTAGTTTCTTGCAATTTTATCATATTGGAAACATAGAGAGGTGGAGATATATTTCCTCTCTCATAATAATTGCAAGTTGGAGCAGCCAGCACATGCATATCACATTCATCAAAATTATCATGTGCAGCGATAAAAGGCAACCCATCAATATAATCCTTAATAAGCACAAACTTCTCCGATATAGTGTAGTTGGGAGAATTCAAAAAGATAATAGGACTATCATGCGTGGGTGCAATAGCAACAATTTCATGTTTAACATAAGGAACTATAGCAAGTTTATCTCCATAAGCATAATTCATATTGGCATCTTGGCCACAGGCATCAATAAAAGGAATATTTCAAGAGAATGAACGGGATCATAACAATCATCATAGAAATCATCCTTCGGTAAGCATGAAGGGAAATTAAATAATGTATGAGTTCAAGAGTTACTCTCATTAGAAGGTGGGCACGGGTGATCAATCTTCGCTCTCCTCCTCATCTTTTTCATCCAATGAGCTCACAATTTCATCAATTTCTTCTTCCATAGATTCCTGCAAAATGTTATTCTCTTCTTGGACAGCGGAGGAGTCCTCAATATATGTTTTAAGATAGGCATTAGAAGCATAATTATCATAACAATATTTAATTATGGCAAAATTTTCAAATTTTTAAAGAGTAGCATCATACGTTTCAATCAAAGAAGCAATTTCATAAGCACCCTTAAAAGCAACCAATTCTTCAATTTGTTGAAAATCATGGTAATTATAAACACCCTTAGCATACGAAGATACGATTCCATTATCACTAAACTCACATTGGTAGGGAAGGTGTTTCTTAGGGTTTTCAGAACAACAAGTAACATCATATATTTCACATAAATTCCAAGCATAACACTACAAACGATGAATTTGATCCAGTAGAAGTTTCCCTTTTTCAGATATGCGGTGTCACACATAAAAAGAATGCTCATCTAAAGATTTGCCCTCAACTAAGCTAGTTGGGCTTTCAGCACGAGCACATAGGGATCGAAGATGATCCAAGTAAAAAGCTTCAAGAGTGTGATATATTTTGAGTGGTTCTTCAACCATTGTTGTAGTAGGTACAACTAATTTTTTTGGTATTTTGCGTTTCCTACCCATAACTAAAGATAGAAAACAACTAAGAACAACAAATAAAAATTACTTAGTAATAAAGCAAACAAGCACAGACGAGAATATTCATCCCACGCTATGACTCCCCGGCAACGGCGCTAGAAAATGGTCTTGATAACCCACAAGTATAGGGGATCAATTGTAGCCTCTTTCGATAAGTAGGAGTGTCGAACCTAATAAGGAGCTAAAGGTAGAACGAATATTCCCTCAAGTTCTATCGACCACCGATACAACTCTACGCATGCTTAACGTTCGCTTTACCTGGAACAAGTACGTAACTAGAAGTACTTTGTAGGTGTTGTTGGATAGAATTCCAAGATAATAAAGAACACGTAAGTAAAGGCTAGGGGATGTTTAGATAAAGAAGCAATAAAGTTAGTATAGTGCTACGTCTTGAGCTTGTGTTGGTTTTCCTTGAAGAGGAAAGGGTGATGCAGCAAAGTAGCATAAGTATTTCCCTGAGTTTTTGAGAACCAAGGTATCAATCCAGTAGGAGGCTCCTCAAAAGTCCCGCGCACCTACACAAACAAACAAGAACCTCGCAACCAACGCAATAAAGGGGTTGTCAATCCCTTCACGGCCACTTGCGAAAGTGAGATCTGATAGAGATAATAAGATAAGATAAATATTTTTGGTATTTTTATGATATAGATTGGAAAGTAAAAGATGCAAATAAAAGTAGATGGAAAACTTATATGATAAAATATAGACCCGGGGACCATAGGTTTCACTAGTGGCTTCTCTCAAGATAGCATAAGTATTACGGTGGGTGAACAAACTACTGTCGAGCAATTGATAGAAAAGCGAATAGTTATGAGATTATCTAGGCATGATCATGTATATAGGCATCACGTCCGCGACAAGTAGACCCACTCCTGCCTGCATATACTAATATTACTCCACACATTGACCGACTCCTGCCTACATCTAGAGTATTAAGTTCATGAAGAACAGAGTAACGCATTAAGAAAGATGACATGATGTAGAGGGATAAACTTATGAAATATGATATAAACACCATATTTTTATCCTCGATGGCAACAATACAATACGTGCCTTGCTTCCCCTGCTGTCACTGGGAAAGGACACTGCAAGATTGAACCCAAAGCTAAGCACTTCTCCCATTGCAAGAAAGATCAATCTAGTAGGCCAAACCAAACTGATAATTCGAAGAGACTTGCAAAGATAACTTAATCACACATAAAAGAATTCAGAGGAGATTCAAATATTTCTCATAGATAAACTTGATCATAAACCCACAATTCATCAGATCTCGACAAACACATCGCAAAAAAGAGTTACATCGAATATATCTCCAAGAAGATCGAGGAGAACTTTGTATTGAGATTCAAAGAGAGAGAAGAAGCCATCTAGCTAATAACTATGGACCCGAAGGTCTGTGGTAAACTACTCACAACTCATCAGAAGGGCCTTGGAAATGATGTAGAGGCCCTCCGTGGTCGATTCCTCCTTCGGCGGAGCACCGACGAAGGCTCCAAGATGGGATCTCGTGGATATAGAAGGTTGCGGCGGTGGAATTAGGTTTACATGGTGATCCCCGATGGTTTCAGGGTACGGGAATATATATAGGAGGAAGAAGTAGGTTGGTGGACGCTCGAGAGGCCCACGAGGGTGGGGGTGCGCCAGGCACCCTCGTGGCCGCCTCGTTTGTTGCTTGACGTCCACTCCAAGTCTCTTGGTTTGCATTTGTTCCAAAAATATTGCTCCCAAAAGATTCATCCCGTTTGGACTCCGTTTGATATTGCCTTTCTTCGAAACACTGAAATAGGCAAAAAAACAACAATTCGGGTTGGGCCTCTGGTTAGTAGGTTAGTCCCAAAAAATGATATAAAAGTGTAAAGTAAAGCCCATAAACATCCAAAACGGGTAATATAATAGCATGCAACAATCAAAAATTATAGATACGTTGGAGACGTATCAAGCATCCCCAAGCTTAATTCCTGCTCGTCCTCGAGTAGGTAAATGATAAAAAGACAGAACTTTTGATGTGGAATGCTACCTAGCATAATTCTCAATGTAATTTTCTTTATTGTGGCATGAATGTTCAGATCCAAATGATTCAAAATAAAAGTTCATATTGACATAAGAAATAGTAATACTTCAAGCATACTAACAAAGCAATCATGTCTTCTCAAAATAACATGGCTAAAGAAAGTTATCCCTACAAAATCATATAGTCTGGCTATGCTCTATCTTCATCACACAAAATATTTAATCATGCACAACCCCGATGACAAGCCAAGCAATTGTTTTATACTTTAGTATTCTCAAACTTTTTCAACTTTCATGCAATACATGAGCGTGAGCCATGGACATAACACTATATGTGGAATAGAATGGTGGTTGTGGAAAAGACAAAAAGGAGAAGATAGTCTCACATCAACTAGGCGTATCAACGGGCTATGGAGATGCCCATTAATAGATATAAATGTGGGTGAGGAGGTGATGGGGATTGTTGCAGAAATTAAAAAATTTCTACGCATCACGAAGATCAATCTATGGAGTAACTAGCAACGAGAGAGAGGGGAGTGCATCTTCATACCCTTGAAGATCGTGAGACGGAAGCGTTGCAAGAATGTGGATGAAGGATTCGTACTCGAAAGTCATTCAGATCGCGGTGGACTCCGATCTAAGCACCGAACAACGGTACCTCCGCGTTCAACACACGTGCAGCCCGGTGACGTTTCCCGCGCCTTGATCCAGCAAGGAGGAGGGAGAGGTTGAGGAAGAGGGCTCCAGCAACAGCATGACGGCTTGCTGGTGATGGAGTGGCAGTTCTCCGGCAGGGCTTCGCCAAGCTCTTGCAGAGGAGGAGAGGTGTTAGGGAGGGGAGGGGCTGCGCCTTCAATGTGGTGTTGCAGCCCTCCCTCCACCCCTCTATTTATAGGGAGAATGGGGAAGGGGGCCGGCCCCTCTAGATGGAATCTAGAGGGGGGCGGCGGCCAAGGGGGAGGGGACGCCCCCTCTAGGGTCCCCCCCAACCCTAGGCGCATGGGCCCTAGGGGTGGCGCCCCAACCCACTTGGGGCTGGTTCCCTTCCCTCTACAGCCCATGAGGCCCTCTGGGATAGGTGGCCCCTCCTGGTGGACCCCCGAAGCCCCTCCAGTGGCCCCGGTACAATACCGGTCTGCCCCCGAATATTTCCGGTGATAGTATGACAACTTCCCATATATAAATCTTCACCTCCGGACCATTCCGGAACTCCTCGTGACATCCGGGATCTCATCCGGGACTCGAACAACATTCGGTAATCACATACAAATCTTCCTTATAAACCTAGCGTCATCGAACCTTTACTGTGTAGACCCTACGGGTTCGGGAATCATGCAGACATGACCGAGACAGCTCTCCGGCCAATAACCAACAACAGGATCTGGATACCCATGTTGGCTCCCACATGTTCCACGATGATCTCATCGGATGAACCACGATGTCAAGGATTCAAGCAATCCCGTATACAATTCCCTTTGTCAATCAGTATGTTACTTGCCCGAGATTCGATCGTCGGTATCCCAATACCTCGTTCAATCTCGTTACCGGCAAGTCACTTTACTCGTTCCGTCATGCATGATCCCGTGACCAACTACTTAGTCACATTGAGCTCATTATGATGATGCATTACCGAGTGGGCCCAGAGATACCTCTCCGTCATACGGAGTGACAAATCCCAGTCTCGATTCGTGCCAACCCAACAGACACTTTCGGAGATACCTGTAGTGCAGCTTTATAGTCACCTAGTTATGTTGTGACGTTTGGTACACCAAAGCACTCCTACTGTATCCGGCAGTTGCACGATCTCATGGTCTAAGGAAATGATACTATGCTTAGGATTGGGTCTTGTCCATCACATCATTCTCCTAATGATGTGATCCCGTTATCAATGACATCCAATGTCCATAGTCAGGAAACCATGACCATCTGTTGATCAACGAGCTAGTCAACTAGAGGCTCACTAGGGACATGGTGTGGTCTATGTATTCACACATGTATTACGGTTTCCGATCAATACAATTATAGCATGAACAATAGACAATTATCATGAACAAGGAAATATAATAATAACCATTTTATTATTGCCTCTAGGGCATATTTCCAACAGTCTCCCACTTGCACTAGAGTCAATAATCCAGTTACATTGTGATGAATCGAACACCTATAGAGTTCTGGTGTTGATGATGTTTTGCTCGTGGAAGAGGTTTAGTCAACGGATCTACGACATTCAGATCTGTATGCACTTTACAAGTATCTATGTCTCCATCTTGAACATTTTCACGAATGGAGTTGAAGCGACGCTTGATGTGTCTGGTCTTCTTGTGAAACCTGGACTCCTTGGCAAGGGCAATAGCTCCAGTGTTGTCACAGAAGAGAGTCATTGGGCCCGACACATTGGGAATAACTCCTAGGTCGGTGAGGGAGTCCTGGACTAGGGGGTGTCCGAACAGCCGGACTATCATCGTCCGCCGGACTCCAAGACTACGAAGATACAAGATTGAAGACTCCGTCCCGTGTCCGGATGGGACTTTCCTTGGCGTGGAAGGCAAGCTTGGCGATACGGATATGTAGATCTCCTACCATTGTAACCGACTCTGTGTAACCCTAGCCTTCTCCGGTGTCTATATAAACCGGAGGGCTTTAGTCCGTAGGACACAACATACATTACGACAATCATACCATAGGCTAGCTTTAGGGTTTAGCCTCCTTGATCTCGTGGTAGATCCACTCTTGTACTACCCATATCATCAATATTAATCAAGCAGGACGTAGGGTTTTACCTCCATCAAGAGGGCCCGAACCTGGGTAAAACATCGTGTCCCTTGTCTCCTGTTACCATCCACCTAGACGCACAGTTCGGGACCCCCTACCCGAGATCCGCCGGTTTTGACACCGACATTGGTGCTTTCATTGAGAGTTCCTCTGTGTCGTCACCGATAGGCTCGATGGCTTCTTCAATCAACAACGCTGTCCAGGGTGAGACTTTTCTCCTCGGACAGATCTTCATATTCGGCGGCTTCGCACTGCGGGCTAATTCACTTGGCCATCTGGAGCAGATCGAAAGCTAAGCCCCTGGCCGTCAGGTCAGATCCGGAAGCCTAAACTTCATGGCCGACATCCGCGGGGACTTGATCTTCGACGGGCTCGAGCCACAGCTGAGCGTGCCGCACTGTTACGATGGGCATGATCTAGCTCTGCCGCCGAACAGTGCCCTGGTGGCCGCACAAGAATCCGCTCCGGCCCTTAGTCTGGAGCCGATCGCCCACATCGAGGACCGGTGGTTGGACACCGCCTCGGGGGCTTCCGCTTCCACGGCGATGGAGCCGAACACTAACCTTATCCCTTGCGAAGCTCGTGACTCCGAGGTGCCGGACTCCCAACCGGACTCCGGACCTCCCGCGCCCCTGCCAATCAAATCTGATTGGGAGCCGGTTATGGAATTCACCGCCGCGGACATCTTCCAACATTCGCCCTTTGGCGACATCCTAAATTCGTTAAAACACCTCTCGCTATCCGGAGAGTCCTGGCCGGATTATGGCCCAGATGGTTGGGATACGGACGACGAAGAAATTCAGAGCCCACCCACCACCCACTTTGTAGCCACTGTCGACGATCTAACCGACATGCTAGACTATGACTCCGAAGACATCGACGGTATGGACGATGATGCCGGAGATGAACAAGAACCAGCGCCTACAGGGCACTGGAAGACCACCTCGTCATACGACGTATACATGGTGGATACCCCAAAAGGAAGCGATAACGAGGACCAACGGGCCGCGGCAGAAGATAATCCCGCTGACAAACAACCAAAACGGCGACACAGACGCCGCCCTAAGTCCCGCCTCGACAACAACAACGCTCCTAATGACCCAGCAATACAGCAGGGCAAACCAGTGGACGACGAGCACGCAGACAAGCAATCGTCCGAATAGGACGAGTCAGATAATCAGTCCAGGCCCGGGGAAAACAACAGTCAAGACGACTTCACGCCGGACACGCCGCCGGAGAATAAAAGCCTTTGGAAAAGACTCGTCGCCACAGCAAGAAGCTTGAAGAAAGAAAAACGGAAGCTCAAAACAGCGGAAGATACACTCAGAATGAGGTGGAGCAAAGTGCTCAAAACCACAGACAAATACGGCAATGGCCATCAATCAAAGAGCTACCCGAAGCGCAAGCTACTGCCAGAATTTGATGAGGAGCCCATAGAGCCCCCACAGTCAGAAAACAAAGAGGCTGCCTGGTTGGATAGACGGCCAGATGATAGGCCAAAATCTGAAAGCGGCGCCGCATATAAACCGACTAATGACCCTGGAAGGACAGATGGCCCAGCCAGGTCCATTTACGGGCCAAAGAAGAGGGCCCCAGGAAGCAATACAACACGCCAAGTGTCCGAAGACAGCGGTACACCCAAATACAGGGGCGCCGCACACCCTCTATGTTTCACCAGCGAGGTGCTGGATCATGAATTCCCAGCAGGATTTAAACCCATAAACATAGAGGCCTATGACGGAACAACAGACCCTGGAGTCTGGATAGAAGATTATATACTGCACATACACATGGCTAGAGGAGATGATCTCCACGCCATAAAATACCTACCCCTCAAGCTCAAAGGGCCAGTCCGTCATTGGCTCAAAAGCCTCCCAGAAAACACTGTTGGAAGTTGGGAAGAGCTCGAGGACGCGTTTAGAGCAAACTTTCAAGGAACTTATGTCCGCCCTCCGGATGCAGATGATCTAAGTCATATAACTCAACAGCCCGGAGAGTCAGCGCGCAAATTCTGGAACAGGTTCCTCACCAAAAAGAACCAAATAGTCGACTGTCTGGACGCTGAAGCCTTAGCAGCTTTTAAACACAACGTCTGAGACGCATGGCTCGCTAGACACCTCGGCCAAGAGAAGTCGAGGACAATGTCCGCGCTAACAAGCCTCATGACCCGCTTTTGTGCGGGAGAGGATAGCTGGCTAGCAAGACACAGCACCAGCGACCCAAGTACATCCGAGATCAGAGATGGAAACGGAAAATCACGGCGTAGAAAAGACCAGCGCCGGAATAAAGAGAAAAGCCCAAAGAGCACGGCAGTCAACGCCGGATTCAAAAGCTCGCGGCCAAACAACAAAACACCGCCTCTTAAGGATAACAACGATGAGCTATCCAACTTAAACAAGATTTTGGGTCGGATATGTCAAATCCACAGTACCCCCGGAAGGCCTGCAAACCACACCCACCGAGATTGTTGGGTTTTCAAACAGTTCGGCCGACTAAACGCCAAACACAAGGGGCTCGACGCATCAAGCGAAGATGATGATAAACCCCACCAGCAGAGCACCGGAAAACAAAAGACTTTCCCACAAGAGGTCAAAGCAGTAAATTCACTTCATGTGATAATAGGGAAAAACAGTGCGGCACCCGTTAAAATGGGTCTCGCACGGTCCAGCCCAGCAGAACACAGGGATTGGACATCAAAACCAATCACTTTCAACCACCTGGATTATTCCAGAAGCGTTCGAAATGCAGGATGGACTGCCCTGATATTGGATCCTATAATCGACGGACTGCAATTTAGACAAGTCCTGATGGACGGAGGCAGTGACTTAAACCTGCTGTATCCAAACACAATCCGCAAGTTGGGGATAGACCTTACTAAAATTCGACACAGCCGCACTTCCTTTAAAGGAGCGACGCCAGGCCCTTACGCCAAGTGCATAGGCTCCTTATTACTAGAAGTTGTGTTCGGATCATCGAACAACTTTCGACGCGAAAAACTAATCTTTCACATCGTCCCATTTAAAAGTAGCTATCAAGCACTCTTGGGACGAGAAGCTTTTGTCCGCTTCAACTCCATACCACATTACGCGTCTCTTACACTTAAGATGCCCGGTCCACGTGGCATCATTTCAGTACGAGGGTCATTTAAAGACCCCGGACACGGTCAGACGAGTCCGGCATAAATAAGCTAGGGGCTCCCTAGCCGCACATCCCTTCACAAGGGGCTGCGCGCACAAGCAACAGCGAGCTCATACAGACTCCGCTTTACTTATTTATATTTCTTCATTCGTATATATTTTTCCACACGATTTCCTTCCGAACTAAGTTCCTCTCTTTTTATAGATGAGCAACGTGCACACCCGTCCAGGATAACGGCACAACGGAGACACAGGCACAGACGTGCAGTAGGGACCCATCGCAAGGATTCTTTTCAGATTAAGACCCTGCGTAAACCTTTTTTACTGTCTCTTGTTGTTATAATCCCTTGGTTCCTCATTATAACCAAAGTGGAGCCTGACGTTTTGGCATCGGCCGCGTCAGAGGACCATGCCCGTACCTGGACACTAGGGGCTTAGGGCATTGTTCTGCCCATTATTATAAAGACCGAACACCTTAGGGAGTGTTCGGCGTCTCGAGTTAGGCCTTATATGCATCAGCTCCGAATCATGTCTTTGGTCAAATGTTGGGTTTTCCCGGCTCCTGTGTTTTGCTGCCTTACGTTCCGTATCATCGGCTAACGCGGCACCAGGAGAACTACTGCGATTGTGCCCCAGTTCGGCTAGGCAAGCACCTCAGTAGAGAAAGCCGAAAACTGACTGTCATGATACAGCGAGAGACTGGTCAACCACTCGATCGACTACCGGAATGTTTAGAATTCCCCGCTTTGAAGAAGGACCGCTTCCCGGTCAGGCACACACGCGCCCCGAATCCGGAGAAGCGCGGTGCCCCCAGGGGCTATATCATAGCCCCACCCTCGAACTCCAATGGCTAAGTGAAAGTGATAAAGCATCATAGTACGGATTGCCTCGTTTGCTACGCTACCACCTCCTCAACAGGACCGAGACGTCGGATTAAGTGTGAAAACGCGCTATTTTTTGCAAACACCCCCGCACCTTGTGCGTGGGGGCTGAAGCCGAAGACTGCCATCTTTCAGGTTATACAAACATATACATAAACCGCCACATAGGAGATATTTTAATACTTGGAACGCACAAGTATAAAAAGTGGTTACATCATAATCATTGTTTTACAAGATAAAACGTTCATTTGAACGTGACATTTTTCGAGCACTGCGACTCTATTACACGAGCGCCACGCATAACTTCCCCAAAATAGTGATCAGCGGGTAACCGGCTTTCGTCCGAACCCTGGGCTGCAATAGCGGTGGCATCCATCTCTGTCCAATGTGTCTTCACACGGGCAAGGGCCATCCGCGCACCTTCTATGCAGGCCGACCGCTTCATCTCCTTGATATGCGGCACCGCTCCAAGAAATTGCTGCAATAAGCCGAAATAGCTCGTCGCCTTGGGCCTCTCTGGCCAGACATGAGCCACGATATCAGTCATGGTAAGTCCGGACAACCTGTTCAGCTAAGCCCATTTGGCCAACCGATCGGTCAACGGAAGTGAACGATCCGGACTATGGAATTGAGACCAAAATAGCTGTTCCATCTTGTGATCCTTCTGGCCCCGGAAGTGCACATTGGCATCAGCCGCACTCGCCGCTAAGTCCATATATGGATCCTCCGGACCCCACAGCTCGCCAAGTTGGGCATATTTTGGATCCGTAAACCGGCGACGCAGCAGAAAAGGCCTGCCAGCCACAATATCTCTGGCCTGGCGCAGCTCCTCCTTCATAGCCCGCATTGCAGAACGGGCATCCTTGGCCTCGGCGGTGGCCTTCCCCAGGTCTTCTCACTCCGATAGGCGCTCCTTTTCAAGAGCCTCGTTGCGGTCGGTAGCATCCTTCAATTTCACGGCCAATTCGGCCATCTTTTCCCTGCTTAGGCAGTGTGCAGCCTTTTCGGCTTTCAACTCCTCGGCCGCCCTCGAGGCAGCCGCATCACTCCTTCGGGCTTGTTCCTTAGCTTGATCAAGCTCGGCCCGAAGGCTCTCCACGGCAGCAGCACCGTCTGTATCACAGCATATATATTGTCAGAGGCGGGCTTTGGCTCCCTTAAATAAGTGACTGCGGAGAATTCATTTACCTTGTGACTCGTCAAGTCGCCGGTTGACAAGCGCGATGTCCGCATCCGCAACATCGAGTTGCCGCATTAACTCGACAACTCCACTAGTCCGGCTAGCCCCCGGACTATCCGCTAGCTACATAGGAATGTCGACATTCAATACCTGCGATTTTGATCCTCGGCACACTGTCGCTTTCGACAACCTACCGAGTCTCAGGGGCTACTTTCTATATAGGGCGCACTTCCATGTGCAAAACTATCAAAAAGGTGCGTCGTTTTTGCGTACCTCCAATCCCGCCAGCAAACTCCTGACGGCATTATACAATCCGCTTTCGGCGGACGAAGTCCTTCCAATCACCATACTCATCAAAGCACGGTGATCTTCTGAGATGGACGCCCTCTCAAGCAGATCCTTCAGCTCCCCCGGCCGGACACTAGTCGGCGCCGAACTCTCTGGCTCCACCGGACTCTGGATACCCTCCGTGAAGATACTTCAGGCTCGTCTGCCCTGTCCGACGGCGCAGCAGACGGAGGCGTTTCGCTCTCCATCATCTCCGGACGAAGATCCCTCGAAGACGAACTCATCTGAGAAGGACGCAGATCCAAACTGTAAGGTAAAAATTTCGGTTATCCACAGAAGCACAAATAGGGGTATTTTCTTATTAATGAACTCCCCTTTTCCTACTCATGGCTCGCTGGAGGGCTGATCCTTTAGAGACGATTGTACGTCCGGGTTCTCCCCGGACGCAGGACCCTCCGGTGAAGATTTCTTCCCCCGCTTAGGGGCTTTGGCCTCCGGGTCTTCGGAGGCGGTCCTCTTCTCCCCCTGGAAGGAGGGATTTTCGATCCCCCCCTCTTCAGGCGCCCCCTTGGGCGAGGTGACAGCTCTTCTATTTTCCCCATCGCCCCCTTCTACGGGCGCGACCTCCAACATTCTGACCAGCACAGGCTCCGGTGTGGTCTCTGGGAGGGGCGCCGGACACCTTATCAGCTTCGATCGCGCTACCCACTCCTGATGAAGAATAGTGGGTTAGGAGGCGAATTCTAGAAAAGCAAATAAATAGAACGTCCGGACTCTGAGCTACTTACCTGAGTATCCGGGCGATTGCAGCTTAGGCCTGTGTCCTCGGTCAATTCCGGACATGCCACCTGCGGTCCGAAGAACAACTTGTACATCTCCACGGGTGTCATACCCATGAGGTGTTGGAGAATTCGTGGTCCCTCCGGATTGAACTCCCATAACCGGAGAGGACGGCGATTGCAGGGCAGAAGACGCCTGATTAGCATGACCTGCATCACCACAACCAGATTGATCTCCCTCGCTTGGAGGTCTCGAATCCGGCCCTGCAATAAGGGCACGTCTTCGGACGGCCCCCAATTGAGCCCTTGGTTGACCCACGACATCAATCGGCGTGGAGGTCCTGGGCGGAATGAAGGCGGCGGCTTTTGCTTACTGCCCTTCGGAGCGGTGATATAGAACCACTCCTGCTGCCACAAGCCGAGCTCCTCTTGGAAGGAGTCCTCGGGCCACGGGGCATCGGCCCTCCTGCTTATGGCCGCCCCTCCGTACTCCGCTTGACGCCCCCCGATCATCTTTGGCTCCACATTGAAGGTCTTCAGCCACAGGCCGAAGTGGGGGGTGACGCGGAGGAAGACTTCACAGACAATAATGAATGTGGAAATATGGAGGATGGACTCCGGAGCCAAGTCGTGAAAATCCAGCCCATAGTAGAACATGAGCCCTCTCACGAAGGGGTCCGTCGAGAAGCCTAAACCCCGACGGAGGTGGGATACGGAGACGACGTACTCACCGGGCTCGGGAGTAGGTACGGCCTGCCCTTCGGCGGGCAACCTGTGCGAAATCTCGTAGGACAGGTACTTGGCCTCACGCAGCTTTAGCACGTCCTCCTCCGTGACGGAGGAGGGCATCCACCAGCCCTGAAGGTCGGAGCTGGACATTGTTGAAGATCCGAAGCGCTCGAATCTGGGGCTCTGGGTGTTGGAACTTGGAGCAAGGAGAAGATTCGATGGAAGATTAAAGAAAAGAAACGAGCCTTGGTCCTCTTATAAAGGGGGAAAATACCAAGAGCCGTCTCCGTGACCGTTCGGGATTCACCTTCGATAGAGGAGGCGTGGCGACGGGCACGGTTGGGTTACCCACGCTCGTATTGATGAGAATCCCGGAATAAGGGGAACACAATCTCTGCTTCGACAAGACGTGCCAAGGAAACCGCTTCGCTAAACGTGCTGAGGTGGTATAATAAAAAACGATTCAAGTAAAGGCTTGGTAGTGGTGTGACGTCATGCCACAAAATACGTCACAGATTGAGCTTGTGTACATTTTATTCTCTCTACGGTGGAATGTGGACTTTATTTTGGAGAGCCGGACACTATCCTGGTGTTCATGATCTTCTCTGGATTATTCAAAGGAGGAACCCGCCTTGCAATGCCGAACACTATGCGCGCCGGACTTATCGTCATTGAAGCCTAGTTCAGGGGCTACTGAGGGAGTCCTAGACTAGGGGGTGTTCGGACAGCCGGACTATCATCGTCCGCCGGACTCCAAGACTACGAAGATACAAGATTGAAGACTCCGTCCCGTGTCCGGATGGGACTTTCCTTGGCGTGGAAGGCAAGCTTGGCGATACGGATATGTAGATCTCCTACCATTGTAATCGACTCTGTGTAACCCTAGCCTTCTCCGGTGTCTATATAAACTGGAGGGCATTAGTCCGTAGGACACAACATACATTACAACAATCATACCATAGGCTAGCTTTAGGGTTTAGCCTCCTTGATCCCGTGGTAGATCCACTCTTGTACTACCCATATCATCAATATTAATCAAGCAGGACGTAGGGTTTTACCTCCATCAAGAGGGCCCAAACCTAGGTAAAACATCGTGTCCCTTGTCTCCTGTTACCATCCGCCTAGACGCACAGTTCGGGACCCCCTACCCGAGATCCGCCGGTTTTGACACCGACAGTCGGTAATGAACTCCTTCATCCAGATTGCTTCATGTGCTGCCTCCGAGGCTGCCATGTACTCCCCTTCACATGTAGATCCCGCCATGACGCTTTGCTTGCAACTGCACCAGCTTACTGCCCCACCATTCAAAATATACACGTATCCGGTTTGTGACTTGGAGTCATCCAGATCTATGTCGAAGCTAGCATCAACGTAACCCTTTATGACGAGCACTTCGTCACCTCCATAAATGAGAAACATATCCATAGTCCTTTTCAGGTACTTCAGGATATTCTTGACCACCATCCAGTGTTCCATGCCGGGATTACTTTGGTACCTTCCTACCAAACTTACGGCAAGGTTTACATCAGGTCTGGTACACAACATGGCATACATAATAGACCCTATGGCTGAGGCATAGGGGATGACACTCATCTTTTCTCTATCTTCGGCCGTGGTCGGGCTTTGAGATGAGCTCAATTTCACACCTTGCAATACAGGCAAGAACCCTTTCTTGGACTGATCCATATTGAACTTCTTCAATATCTTATCAAGGTATGTGCATTGTGAAAGACCTATGAGGCGTCTCAATCTATCTCTATAGATCTTGATGCCTAATATGTAAGCAGCTTCTCCAAGGTCCTTCATTGAAAAACACTTATTCAAGTAGGCCTTATGTAAGCAGCTTCTCCAAGGTCCTTATGTAAGCAGAGTTCTATATCATTTCCCATCAACAGTATGTCATCTACATATAATATGGGAAATGCTACAGAGCTCCCACTCACTTTCTTGTAAATGCAGGCTTCTCCATAAGTCTGCATAAACCCAAACGCTTTGATCGTTTCATCAAAGCGAATGTTCCAACTCCGAGATGCTTGCACTAGCCCATAGATGGAGCACTGGAGCTTGCATACCTTGTTAGCATTCTTAGGATCGACAAAATCTTCCGGCTGCATCATATACAATTCTTCCTTAAGAAAGCCGTTAAGGAATGCCGTTTTGACGTCCATTTGCCATATCTCGTAATGGTAGAATGCAGCAATTGCTAACATGATTCGGACGAACTTCAGCTTCGCTACGGGTGAGAAGGTCTCATTGTAGCCAACCCCTTGAACTTGTTGATAACCCTTAGCGACAAGTCGAGCTTTATAGATGGTAACATTACCATCCGTGTCCGTCTTCTTCTTAAAGATCCATTTATTTTCTATCGCTCTCCGATCATCGGGCAAATCTATCAAAGTCCATACTTTGTTTTCATACATGGATCCTATCTCGGATTGCATGGCTTCAAGCCATTTGTTGGAATCTGGGCCCGCCATCGCTTCTTCATAGTTCGAAGGTTCACCGTTGTCTAACAACATGATTTCCAGGACAGGGTTGCCATACCATTCTGGTGTGGAACGTGTCCTTGTGGACCTACGAAGTTTAGTAGCAACTTGATCCAAAGTACCTTGATCATCATCATTAACTTTCTCTCTAGTCGGTGCAGTCACCACAGAAACATTTTCCTGAGTTGTGCTACTTTCTGGTTCAAGAGGCAGTACTTCATCAAGTTCTACTTTCCTCCCACTTACTTCTCTCTAGAGAAACTCTTTCTCGAGAAAGGACCCGTTCTTGGAAACAAAGATCTTGCCTTCGGATCTGAGGTAGAAGATATACCCAATGATTTCCTTAGGGTATCTTATGAAGACGCATTTTTCCGACTTGGGTTCGAGCTTTTCAGGTTGAAGTTTCTTGACATAAGCATCGCATCCCCAAACTTTTAGAAATGACAGCTTAGGTTTCTTCCCAAACCATAATTCATACGGTGTCATCTCAATGGATTTAGACGGTGCCCTATTTAAAGTGAATGTAGCTATCTGTAGAGACATCATAGATCGCACCATATCCAATATAGTGCGATTACGATGTTCGGACACACCATTATGCTGAGGTGTTCCAGGCGGCGTGAGTTGTGAAACGATTCCACATTTCCTAAAGTGCGTTCGTGACTTAAATATTCCCCTCCATGATCTGATCGTAAGAACTTTATTTTTCTGTCACGTTGATTCTCTACCTCATTCTGAAATTCCTTGAACTTTTTAAAGGTCTCAGACTTGTGTTTCATCAAGTAGACATACCCATATCTACTTAAGTCATCAGTGAGGGTGAGAACATAACAATAGCTACCGCGAGCCTCAACACTCATTGGACCGCACACATTAGTATGTATGATTTCCAATAAGTTGGTTGCTCGCTCCATTGTTCCGGAGAACGGAGTCTTGGTCATTTTGCCCATGAGGCATGGTTCACATGTGTCAAATGATTCGTAATCAAGAAACTCCAAAAGTCCATCTGCATGGAGCTTCTTCATGCGTTAGACACCAATGTGACCAAGGCGGCAGTGCCACCAGTATGTGGGACTATCGTTATCAACCTTACATCTTTTGGTATTCACACTATGAATATGTGTAACATCACGTTGGAGATTCATTAAGAATAAACCATTGACCAGCGGGGCATGACCATAAAACATATCTCTCATATAAATAGAACAACCATTATTCTCGGATTTAAATGAGTAGCCATCTCGTATTAAACGAGATCTAGATACAATGTTCATGCTCAAAGCTGGCACTAAATAACAATTATTGAGGTTTAAAACTAATCCCGTAGGTAAATGTATAGGTAGCGTGCCGACGGCGATCACATCGACCTTGGAACCATTCCCGACGCGCATCGCCACCTCGTCCTTTGGCAGTCTCCGCTTATTCTGCAGCTCCTGTTTTGAGTTACAAATATGAGCAACCGCACCAGTATCAAATACCCAGGAGCTACTACGAGTACTGGTAAGGTACACATAAATAACATGTATATCACATATACCTTTGGTGTTGCCGACCTTCTTGTCCGCTAAGTACTTGGGACAGTTTCGCTTCCAGTGTCCGTTTCCCTTGCAATAAAAGCACTCAGTCTCAGGTTTGGGTCCATGCTTTGGCTTCTTCCCGGCAATTGCCTTACCGGGCGCGGCAACTCCCTTGCCGTCCTTCTTGAAGTTCTTCTTACCCTTGCCTTTCTTGAAACTAGTGGTTTTATTGACCATCAACACTTGATGTTCCTTTTTGATCTCCACCTCCGCTGATTTTAGCATTGAAAATACCTCAGGAATGGTTTTCACCATCCCCTGCATGTTGTAGTTCATCACAAAGCTCTTGTAGATAGGTGGGAGCGACTGGAGGATTCCGTCAATGACCGCGTCATCTGGGAGATTAACTCCCAGCTGAGATAAGCGGTTGTGCAACCCAGACATTTTGAGTATGTGCTCGCTCACAGAACCATTCTCCTCCATCTTACAACTGTAGAACTTGTCGGAGACTTCATATCTCTTGACCCAGGCATGAGCTTGGAAAACCATTTTCAACTCTTGGAACATCTCACATCCTCCGTGCTGCTCAAAACACTTTTGGAGCCCCGGTTCTAAGCTGTAAAGCATGCCGCACTGAACCAAGGAGTAATCAACACTACGCGACTGACAGGCGTTCATAACGTCTTGAGTTGCTGGAAAAACGGGTGCTTCACCTAGCGGTGCATCTAGGACATATGTTTTCTTGGCAGCTATGAGGATGATCCTCAAGTTCCGGACCCAGTCCGTATAGTTCCTGCCATCGTCTTTCAGCTTGGTTTTCTCTGGGAACGCGTTGAAGTTGAGGCCAACATTAGCGTGGGCCATTTGATCTACAAGATATATTGCAAAGATTTCAGACTAAGTTCATGATAATTAAGTTCATCTTAATCAAATTATTTAATGAACTCCCACTCAGACAGACATCCCTCTAGTCATCTAAGTGATACATGATCCGAGTCAACTAGGCCGTGTCCGATCATCACGTGAGACGGACTAGTCATCATCGGTGAACATCTTCATGTTGATCGTATCTTCTATACGACTCATGTTCGACCTTTCGGTCTCTTGTGTTCCGAGGCCATGTCTGTACATGCTAGGCTCGTCAAGTCAACCTAAGTGTTTTGTGTCGGAGTAAATGACCACGGGTAGCCTAGCCGGCTCCCCCTGGTTCTTGAAAAAATAATAAGGCTGATCGAACCATCAGGCATCCAACACGCGGGGCCGCCTTCCCCCGGCTGGCTACCCCTTTGGCCGGCTACCGGGGCGGCCTGGCCAAGAGCCCTCCCAAAGAAGGCTGGCCACCACATGGCCGACTCCATAAAGCCGTTCGTCACATGACCGACTCCAGAAAGCCGGCCACCACTTCGCCGATTCCATTAAGCCGGCCATCACACGGCCGACTCCAAGAAGCCGGTCCCCAATAGGCGGCCCAGATCGGGCGCTCGAAGCTTGTTCTAGCATAATGACGACGAGACAGGGCGTGGCAACAATGAGATACGCCGCCCCCGAATCCCGGGGTTCGCATGGCTATAGTGCGCCATATGGGCTTGCCATGACCCGTCCGGCGTGGCACTGTTGCCATGCTGACCATGACATCACCCACGATAAACTAACGGTATGGCCCACAGGCGGGGGGCCCCTTTGGCCAGAGGGACATCCGAAGGCGGCCGCATGCCTCCTAGTCGGCCAGGGATGAAGCCGGCTCTCCCCAGCCGGCTTGTTCCCTCCCTCGAAGAATGAGCCTCATTAAGGAGACAAGACAAGGTGAGGCTACAGTGAGCGCCCGCAAGGCGGCGGCACTGTAGCCACGCTTACCTCGACCAAGCCCTCGTCATCAAGGGTGAGGCGACAGTAACCAGCCCCCGACAAGACCCCCAAGCGGTGGGGCCTACCTGTCTACCAGGAAGCCGGCAGCCGGGGGGACCCACCAGTCGGCGGGCCCCAGCTATCGGCGGAGAAGCCGGCCAGCATAGACACTGACGGCTGGGCCCAGGCCCAGCCGGATTACCATTGTACCTCTGGGGGGTAGGCCTATATAAACCCCCACAGGGCACCCATGCAAAGGGTTGGACCTTGATAGATTTAGACACAACTTTGAGAGGAGAAGAGAGCTAGCATTGCCTCTTCTTCCTCCTCTCGCCGAATAGCTCAAGGAGCCTCTTGTAGCTACTTGTTGATCTAGTGATCATGCAGAGACCCCGCAGAGTAGGACTAGGGTTGTTATCTCCACGGAGAGCCCCGAACCTGGGTAAGATTCACCGGCGTGCATGTCTTCGCCTTATCCCGTTTCCAGGCACCGACGACGTCTTATTGGCTCCCACAATGATAAGCCACCCGTTGGCATATGTCGCACCAACCACCCGACATTTGGCGCCCACCATGGGTCCAGGTGCACCGTCGTCCGGAGACCTGTTCTGGACGGGAACCCTCTTCCTCCCCCGCGAGCGTAGCCAGCCCGGCACGCCCGATGGCGCTTGCCCCGACGCGCTGTGAGGTGTCGATGGCGCCTGCGCGGCGAGCTGCCTCGCCGATCTCCTTGGCGAGGCTCGCATCTCCGACGAGCCCACATCTGACGCGGGCACCGGCTGCCTCGAGAGCCGCCTCGTCAGCCTCCTCGACCAACTCCACGTCTCCAGCGAGCCTACTCTGGATTTGGAGTCGGTCGGTTCCACCGACCCGATGCTTGTCGACTCCGACACTGCATCACTCGACGCTTTCCCCACCAACGTGGTGGTCTTCGACGATCCTCTCCTGCGAGCCGACAGTGGCGGCAGCACCGTCACCGAGGTGCTGGTCATCAGCCACAGAGTCGCCTCCGGCGAGAACACCCACGACGCCTGATACGTCTCCGTCGTATCTACTTTTCCAAACACTTTTGCCCTTGTTTTGGACTCTAACTTGTATGATTTGAATAGAACTAACCCGGACTGACGCTGTTTTCAGCAGAACTGCCATGGTGTTGTTTTTGTGCAGAAAATAAAAATTCTCGGAATGTCCTGAAACTCCACGGAACACCTTAGAAAAAATAAAGAAAAATCCACGCAAAAGATGAAGACCAGGGGCCCACACCCTGCTCACGAGGGTGGGGGCGTGCCCCTCCCCCCCGGGCACGCCCCCTACCTCATGGGCCCCCTGGTGGCCCTCCGACGCCAACTCCAACTCCATATATTGGCTTTCAGGGAGAAAAAAATCAAAGAGAAAGTTTCATCGCGTTTTACGATACGGAGCCGCCGCCAAGCCCTAATCTCTCTCGGGAGGGCTGATCTGGAGTCCGTTTGGGGCTTGGGAGAGGGGGATTCGTCGCTGTCGTCATCATCAACCATCCTCCATCACCAATTTCATGATGCTCACTGCCGTGCGTGAGTAATTGCATCATAGGCTTGCTGGACGGTGATGGGTTGGATGAGATTTATCATGTAATCGAGTTAGTTTTGTTAGGGTTTGATCCCTAGTATCCATTATGTTCTGAGATTGATGTTGCTATGACTTTGCTATGCTTAATGCTTGTCACTAGGGCCCGAGTGCCATGATTTCAGATCTGAACCTATTATGTTTTCATGAATATATGTGTGTTCTTGATCCTATCTTGCAAGTCTATAGTCACCTACTATGTGTTATGATCCGGCAAACCCGAAGTGACAATAATCGGGACCACTCCCGGTGATGACCATAGTTTGAGGAGTTCATGTATTCACTATGTGCTAATGCTTTGTTCCGGTTCTCTATTAAAAGGAGGCCTTAATATCCCTTAGTTTCCAATAGGACCCCGCTGCCACGGGAGGGTAGGACAAAAGATGTCATGCAAGTTCTTTTCCATAATCACGGATGACTATATACGGAATACATGCCTACATTACATTGATGAACTGGAGCTAGTTCTGTGTCACCCTATGTTATAACTGTTACATGACGAACCACACCTGGCATAATTATCCATCGCTAATCCAGTGCCTACGAGTTTTCCATATACTGGTTCTCGCTTATTTACTTTTCCGTTTCTACTATTACAATCACTACAAAATACCAAAAACATTACTTTTGTTGCCTTTACTTTTGTTACCCTTACCACTACTATCATACTACTTTGCTACTAAACACTTTCCTGCAGATATTAAGTTTCCAGGTGTGGTTGAATTGACAACTCAGCTGCTAATACTTGAGAATATTCTTTGTCTCCCCTTGTGTCAAATCAACAAATTTGAGTTCAATACTCTACCCTCGAAAACTGTTGCGATCCCCTATACTTGTGGGTTATCAAGACCTTTTTCTGGCGCCATTGCCGGGGAGCAGAGCTCTATTCTTTGAGTCACTTGGGATTTATATCTGCTGGACACTATGAAGAACTTAAAAGATGATCAAACTACTATTTTGCCCTCAACTACGAGGGGAGATAAGGGACTGCCATCTAGCCTTGCACTAGATTCTCCTTCTGTTATGAGTAAGTTTGCGACACCTAAACCTACTACTCCTATTGATTCTGATATGTCGCATGTTATTGATGATGCCACTTCTGCTATGCATGATACTTATGATGAAACTACTTCTATGCTTGATACTACTGTGCCACTTGGTGAATATCTTGAAGAGCAAATTGCTAGGTCTAGAGAAAGAGATTTTTTTTAACCTGAAAACGATGATGTGAGTGATGATGAATCTATGCCCTCTATTCCCGATGGTTATCTTTTTAATGCTGAATCTTTTGAAGCTGTTGTTGCTTGCCAGGATAGTCTTGAACGTAAGAGGTTGCTAATTAAGTGGAGTAAAGAATCTTTTAGAGGTAGGATGTGACCCGACCCTGCTATTGCTACTTCACCTATCTGTGTTCCTGATCATGAATATTATGATATTTCTGTCGATCCAGATATAATTACTTTGGTTGAATCTGATCCTTTTTATGGCTATGAATCTGAAACTGTTGTGGCACATCTTTGTAAGTTAGATGATATAGCTGCCCTGTTTACTAATAATCTGAGATCGCGCCACCTTTATTTACTTAAAATATTTCCGTTCTCATTAAAGGGTGATGCTAAGAAATGGTTTAATTCTCTTGATCCTGGTTGTGTGCAAAGTCCCCAGGATATGATTTATTACTTCTCTGCTAAATATTTCCCTGCTCATAAGAAACAAGCTGCTTTGAGGGAAATATACAATTTTGTGCAAATTGAAGAAGAGAGTCTCCCACAAGCTTGGGGGAGGCTTCTCAAGTTACTTAATGCTTTGCCTGATCATCCTCTTAAGAAACCTGAAATATTTGATATCTTTTATAATGGACTAACTGATGCTTCCAGAGATTACCTGGATAGTTGTGCTGGTTCTCTTTTCAGGGAAAGAACACCGGATGATGCTGAAATTTTATTGAATAATATGTTGGCAAATGAAATTAATTGGGCACCTCCTGAGCCAACTCCTGAGCCAACTCCTGAGCCAATTACTGAGCCTATTCCTAAACCAACTCCGAAGAAGAGAGGTGTTCTATTTCTCAGTCCCGAAAATATGCAAGAGTCAAAGAAATCTATGAAAGAAAAAGGTATTAAAGCTGAAGATGCTAAGAATTTACCTCCTATTGAAGAAATACATGGTCTTAATTTACCGCCTGTTGAATAAGTATATGATCTCAATTACTTATTTAATGAAGAACCTCCCGACATCCCGACACAGGTAGTAAAGGTAAATTCTCTCTATAGATATGATAAAGCTGAAGTCCCTCCTACTAAAATTGCTAGTCAGTGCTTGGATGAGTTTGATGACTTTATGTTTAAACAAGATGACTTTAATGCTTATTTTGGAAGACAATTGAAACAGAATGCCTTTATGATTAAACGCTTGAGTGATTATATGGCTGATATTAGAGCTGAACTTAAACTTGTTAGCAAACATGCTTCCATGGTTACCACTCAAGTAGAACAAGTACTTAAAGCTCAGAAAGAAGTGCTTGATGAAATGAATAGTAAGAAAAATGATTATGCTGTTAGAGTGGCTACTAGAACTGGTAGAATGACTCAGGAACCTTTGTATCCTGAAGGCCACCCTAAGAGAATCGAGCAAGATTCTCAGAGAAATAATATTGATAAGCCTAGTTCTTCTAAAAGGAAGAAAAAGAAAAATGATAGGACTGTGCAAACTTCTAGTGAACCTATTGCTGAACCACCTGGTAATCCAAATGATATCTCTATGTCTCATGCTGAAACAAAATCAGGTGATGAACATGAACCTAGTGATAATGTTAATGATAATGTTCATGTTGATGCTCAACCTAGTAATGATAATGATGTAGAAGTTGAACCTGCTGTTGATCTTGATAACCCACAATCAAAGGATCAACGTTATGATAAAAGAGACTTTGTTGCTAGGAAACATGGTAAAGAAAGGGAACCATGGGTTCAGAAACCCATGCCTTTTCCTCCCAAACCATCCAAGAAAAAGGATGATGAGGATTTTGAGTGCTTTGCTGAAATGATTAGACCCATCTTTTTGCGTATGCGATTAACTGATGTGCTCAAAACAAATCCTTATGCTAAGTATATGAAGGATATCATTACTAATAAAAGAAAGATACCGGAAGCTGAAATTTCCACCATGCTTGCTAATTATACTTTTAAGGGTGGAATACCAAAGAAACTTGGAGATCCAGGAGTACCTACTATACCATGCTCCATTAAGAGAAATTATGTTAAAACTGCTTTATGTGATCTTGGAGCCGGTGTTAGTGTTATGCCTCTCTCTTTGTATCGTAGACTTGACTTGAATAAGTTGACACCTACTGAAATATCCTTGCAAATGGTTCACAAATCAACTGCTATACCTGTCGGTATTTGTGAGGATGTGCCTGTTGTGGTTGCAAACATTACTATTTTAACGGACTTTGTTATTCTTGATATTCCCGAGGATGATAGTATGTCTATTATTCTTGGAAGACCTTTCCTTAATACTGCAGCGGCTGTTATTGATTGCACCAAAGGCAATGTCACTTTTCATGTTAATGGCAATGAGCACACGGTACATTTTCCGAGGAAACAACCTCAAGTTTATAGTATCAACTCTATTGGAAAAGTTCCATCGATTATATTTGGAGGTTTTGAATTTCCTCTCCCTACTGTCAAGAAAAAGTATGATATTCTTATTGTTGGGGATTTTCATATCCCCGTTGAGGTAACTTAGTGTTATTCTAAATTTCTCCGGCTCCGTGAATATTCAGAATGAGTTTGTTAACAAGAGTTGATCAACCTTGTTAGTGTGTTCATTTTGATGACCACGAGATGGATGAAACTAGAAGCACAACCTTCTGTACCTTCTTTATATTTTCTGTTATTTAGTAGAAATAAAGTAAAATAATAATTTTTTGTCTGTCTCCTGGCTTATGCGTGCAATATAAAAATACCCCGAAAATAAAAGTCCTCCGAATGCCATGCCAATTTAATATGATTTTTTTGGGAATATTTGAGAATTTACTGTGCAAAATTTACCACAGGGGGAGCTGCCACCTGGCCACGAGGGTGGAGGGCGCGCCCTACCCCCTGGGCGTGCCCCCCTGCAATGTGGGCCCACGGTGGCCCTCCTCCACTTATCCCTGCACCCATCTTCTTCCTTTGTCTCACACAAACACGAAAAACCAACTCAAGCACGAGTTCCAGCCCCCGTTGCTGTGATTTTCGATCTCCTTGCTCAAAGCACCTCTCGCAAAACTGCTTGGGGAGATTGTTCCTTGGTATGTGACTCCTCCATTGGTCCAATTAGTTTTTGTTCTAGTGCTATATTCATTGCAAATTTGTGCTGCATATGTGACCATGTTCTTGAGCTTGCATGTCAAATTTATATGGTTCCAAGTAGTTCTAATGCTTGATATATGCCCTAGGCACTTGTGGGAGTTGTTGCTATCAATTTTATTGAAGTTGGTTCACTTTTACTTGAAGTTACTAAAAATTTCAGATTGTTTTAGAAATAATGAAGAGACTTTTGAGGGGCTCGTCGAGCCGAAGCTCAAAGGAAAAACAAAAGGAAGAAGAGGAGAAGCCCAAATTTAATTTACCTCGCACCGCGGAGGTTGGGCCCTGTGAATGGCCTTCCGATGACTTCTTGAGGAGAGCTGGGATTCATGAAGATTTCTATTTATTGATTGAGAATTCTAGCCTCACCAACTTCCTCCATGGCCAACGTCATCAGTATCTCTTACTCACAAATACTTTTGTGCAAAACTTCTACTCTTTCCCTAAGAAATCACCTCCAACAGTAGAGTTTCATTTATATGACGTTGTTAAAGAAATGGCATTAGAAGAATTCTGCAAGGTTTGAAGAATACCCTTTGAGGGCACCTTAGATGAACCCCACCGTAATGAATTAGAAGCTTTTGTCAACACTTTCACGGTGGGAGAAACCAGGAAGGTTTCTGATGCGAGGATCACTAGCATTCATTATCCTGTTTTACGCTACTTTGCCATATTTGCTAGTCGTTGCTTGATTGGACGCGGAAACTGTGGAAACCTTAGTATTCCTGATATTATTATTTTGCTCCGTGGTTTATACCGCGATAACTCTGTTAGTATGGGTGGAATTGTTGCTAGACGGTTAAGTCTGAACCGTACTAAGGGCCCCATCTTTGGAGGCATTTATGCTTCGCGCCTAGCTGAACATTTTGAAATACCTAATAGGCATGCAGAGAAAGAAGAAACAGCGCTGCCCCGTGCTTATTTAGATTACAAGAGTATGATAGCGCATGATTTTCTTGTTAAGAGTCGCGATGGGGAGCTTAAATATAAATTATACTTTGATAAACATAACCCTGAGACTATTACTTTGCCTGCTCCTTCTTTGTTTAACTTGTATGCAGAGCCTCACATTGTTCCATGGTCGGCTGTTCAAACCTATCGGAACCCTGCACTAGCTCCGGAGCCGGAGCCACAAGATGAGCCTCCATGACTAACTGTTTATTCTTGGGATCCAGAGGAGGCCGCCAGCCAGTGGTAGCCGGAGTCTTCTTCATCTCAGTACGACCCCAGCTTCACCTACGGATATCCGCCAGGTCATCCCTCGCAATAGACCGACTTAGGCCAAAAGCCTAAGCTTGGGGGAGTATGTATTTCCCATCGACATTACATTTATGTTCACACACACACACACTCATTGCTAGATGTCGGTGCTCATACTTTTTCACTGTAATATACATGCTAGTTTAAATTTCTTTTTCCTGCTTTCTTCTTGTGTGTTTGTTAAACTTTAAGAAAAATCAAAAAAATTAGCGAGTTTACTTTTCATGCTTGTAGTAGAATTAAAAAGAAAACACAAAAATATTTCCCGTTCTTCTTTTACTTGTTGGGAGCTTTCCCGTGTTAATAGTTTTTATTTTTCTTTTCCTTTCTTTGGGGGTCGAGAAGACCATATTGAAAATGCTTAGTGGCTCTTATATGCATGATTGTTTATTTAACTTAGAGCCCATTTTACTTGTCTTCTCTCTTGAGTTGAATGCTTGCAGATTCCAGCTTAGTCCAATGCACGTGCACTCTTATTATTATACACACCATTCGGTCGTGCGAGTGAAAGGCAATAATGATGATATATGATGGACTTATTGAGAAGAGAAAAGCTGGTATAAACTCGACCTCTCTTGTTTTTATAAATATGATGATTCATCGTTCCTGATTTAGCTATTATGAAGTAAACATATTTGCAATGACATTTAGAGATTATAGTTGCTTGTGCCATGCTTAATTAGCTATGAGTTATAATGGTTTACCTTGCATGCCAACATGCTATTGAGATGATTATGACGTGGTATGATAGGATGGTATCCTCCTTTAAATGAATTGAGTGACTCGACTTGGCACATGTTCACGCATGTAGTTGAATCAAATCAACATAGCCTTCATAATATTTATGTTCATGGTGGATTATATCCTAATCATGCTTGTACTCGGTGTGAATTAATTTTAATGCATGTTTACGACTGTTGTCGCTCTCTAAGTTGGTCGCTTCCCAGTCTTTTGCTAGCCTTCACCTGTACTAAGTGGGAATACTTCTTGTGCATCCAAACTCCTTAAACCCCAAAGTTATTCCATATGAGTCCACTATACCTTCCTATATGCGGTATTTACCTGCCGTTCCAAGTAAATTTGTTTGTGCCAAACTCTAAACCTTCAAATAAACATTATGTTTTGCATGCTTGAATAGCTCATATGTCAACTAGAGCTGCCCTTATCTTCCGTGTTAGGCGGGTTATTCTCAAGAGGAGTGGACTCCGCTCCTCATTTACGAGAAAATGGCTTGTATCCGGGATGCCCAGTCCCATGCTTTATGCAAACTAAACCAAAATAACTGCAAACAAAACTCCCCTTGGGACCCGTTGAATGTTGGAGGCACTCGTTGTTTCAATCAAGCCATGGATTGATGCTTATGGAGGAAGGGGAGTATAAACTTTACCATTCTATTTGGGAACCGCCTATAATCTGTTTAGCATGGAAGATATCGTCGTCTTTTAGTTGTTATGTTGACACTGAAAGTATGCCGCTCAAAATATAATTTATCTCTATTTCAAAACCGAGCTCTGGCACCTCTACAAATCCCCGCTTCACTCTGCGAAGGGCCTATCTATTTACTTTTATGTTGAGTCATCACCCTTCTTATTTAAAGCACCCGCTGGAGAGCACACTATCGTTTGCATTCATTATTATTGGTTTATATTGGGTATGACTTGACTGGATCTCTTTTACCATGAATTACAATGTCTAGTCAGTCCTTGATCTTTAAAGGTGCTCTGCAATTATGTTTTGCCGTCTCAGAAAGGGCTAGCGAGATAACATTTTGTTATATCATGTTATGATTATTTTGAGAAAGTGTTGTCATCCGAGTTTTATTATTATGGCTCGCTAGCTGATTATCCTATTGATATGAGTAATTGTGAGACCTACGTGATATTATGAGTATGATTAGTTCATAATAATTGCTGAAACTTGAATGCTGGCTTTTCATGTTTACAACAACAAGAGCAAACAGAGTTTCTAAAAGTTTTTCTTTTTCTCTTTCAGTTTGTCAACTGAATTGCTTGAGGACAAGCAAGGGTTTAAGCTTGGGGGAGTTGATACGTCTCCGTCGTATCTACTTTTCCAAACACTTTTGCCCTTGTTTTGGACTCTAACTTGTATGATTTGAATGGAACTAACCCGGACTGACGCTGTTTTCAGCAGAACTGCCATGGTGTTGTTTTGTGTGCAGAAAATAAAAATTCTCGGAATGTCCTGAAACTCCACGGAACACCTTAGAAAAAATAAAGAAAAATCCACGCAAAAGATGAAGACCAGGGGGCCCACACCCTGCTCACGTGGGTGGGGGGCGCCCCCCTCCCCCCTGGGCACGCCCCCTACCTCGTGGGCCCCCTGGTGGCCCTTCGACGCCAACTCCAACTCCATATATTGGCTTTCAGGGAGAAAAAAATTAGAGAGAAAGTTTCATCGCGTTTTACGATATGGAGCCGCCGCCAAGCCCTAATCTCTCTCGGGAGGGCTGATCTGGAGTCCGTTAGGGGCTCCGGAGAGGGGGATTCGTCGCTGTTGTCATCATCAACCATCCTCCATCACCAATTTCATGATGCTCACTGCCATGTGTGAGTAATTGCATCGTAGGCTTGCTGGACGGTGATGGGTTGGATGAGATTTATCATGTAATCGAGTTAGTTTTGTTAGGGTTTGATCCCTAGTATCCATTATGTTTTGAGATTGATGTTGCTATGACTTTGCTATGCTTAATCCTAGTCGCTAGGGCCCGAGTGCCATGATTTCAGATCTGAACCTATTATGTTTTCATGAATATATGTGTGTTCTTGATCCTATCTTGCAAGTCTATAGTCACCTACTATGTGTTATGATCCGGCAACCCCGAAGTGACAATAATCGGGACCACTCCCGGTGATGACCATAGTTTGAGGAGTTCATGTATTCACTATGTGCTAATGCTTTGTTCTGGTTCTCTATTAAAAGGAGGCCTTAATATCCCTTAGTTTCCAATAGGACCCCGCTGCCACGGGAGGGTAGGACAAAAGATGTCATGCAAGTTCTTTTCCATAAGCACGTATGACTATATACGGAATACATGCCTACATTACATTGATGAACTGGAGCTAGTTCTGTGTCACCCTATGTTATAACTGTTACATGATGAACCACATCTGGCATAATTATCCATCGCTAATCCGGTGCCTACGAGTTTTCCATATACTGGTTCTCGCTTATTTACTTTTCCGTTGCTACTGTTACAATCACTACAAAATACCAAAAACATTACTTTTGCTGCCTTTACTTTTGTTACCGTTACCACCACTATCATATTACTTTGCTACTAAACACTTTGCTGCAGATATTAAGTTTCCAGGTGTGGTTGAATTGACAACTCAGCTGCTAATACTTGAGAATATTCTTTGGCTCCCCTTGTGTCGAATCAACAAATTTGGGTTGAATACTCTACCCTCGAAAACTGTTGCGATCCCCTATACTTGTGGGTTATCAATGCCCTGCAAGCGGCGCTGCAGGACTTGTTCGTCCCCATCCTGGCCGACGCCAATGCCTAGGCGCTGGAGGCTCGGCGCCTTGCACTCGTCGCGGAGGGCCAGAAGCTAGCCACCATGAGACACCTCACCGAGGCCCACCAGCGCGAGGTTGACTGCACCGCCTTCAGAACGCCACCTCCCGATGGACCGAGCCGGGTCGGTGTTGTCTAGAAACGTGGCACGGCCATCGCCGACATGCTGGGGGCAGAACGCCCAGTCTACGCCACGCCTCTTGAGAACCTACGCGCCGCCCAGTCAGTCGTAGACGAGCTGAACGGGGTAGGGGCCGACGAGCTCCCCTACATGACCAGGCGAATCCAACAGCTGATCGACGCGGCCGCAAAGCAGCACGAAGCCGGCATCCGCGCCGAAAGCCCTCCCCCGCGCCGAGAGCACAGTGCGACGTCGCGTACGCCAACTGCGGGCGGAGCCCGCACCTGGCAGGAAAAGGAGCGGCTACCAGTCGCAGCCGGACTCGAGTCACTATCGAGCGCGACGCAGAAGGCCGCCCTCGAGCCGTGGAGCGACAAGGCGATCCGCCTCCTCCTCCGCCTCGTGGGGAGAGATATACCACCCCACCGCCTGTCACGCATCTGACTCTCAGTGGCCGACTAGGTCGCCGCGAAGGAGTCGGCGAAAACGATGCCCGCCATCGAATCGACCGCCTTGCGCGATCCCTGGCGCTAGAAGAAGAAGATGATGTTGGCCTGCCTTGCTTCGGCCCCCGCATCCGCGACAAGCCCTTCCCCAAAGGGTTCTCGCTCCCAAGAGACACGCCCAAATACAACGGCTCCGTGAAGCTGGAAGATTGGTTGATTGACTACTCCACTGTGGTTCGCATAGCGAATGGCAACAGGCGTGTTGCCATAAAATACGTCCCCCTGATGCTCCAGGGCACGGCGCGCACCTGGCTCAATAGCCTCAAGCCCAACAGCATCAACAGCTGGCTCGACTCCACGGAAGCCTTCATCCGCAACTTCACCAGCACCTACAAGCAGGCTCCCAAGCCCCGACAGCTCTCCTTGTGCGTGCAAGGACCCAACGAGTCGACTCGTGACTACCTTACGCGTTGGGCCGAGCTCCGAAACTCCTGCGAAGGGGTGCACGAGGTTCAAGCAATAGAGTACTTCACGGCCGGGTGCCGAGAAGGCACCCTCCTCAAGCACCGACTCCTCTGTGACGAGCCGACTACCCTCGACGATCTGCTGATCTTCGCGGACAAATACGCCACGGCTGACTCCTCCATGAAGACCGAGCTTCGAGTCGACGCTTCCGGGAAGGTGCTTGCACTGGCTCCCAAGACGCCGGCTGGAGAGTCCACTCGGCGCCCGTACCAGAACAACAACAAGCGCAAGGCTCCGATGCCGACTTCCGCCGGTCGGCAAGTAGCCACAGTCGAAGACGAACAACCTGAGGGGCGGCCCGCACCCAAGAAGCAAACGGGCGGCAGGCCGGCTTGGCAGCCGGCTTTCTCCTATGAGCAAGCACTTGATGCCCCCTGCAAGTTCCACAGTGGCGCGAAGACCTCCAACCACACCACTCGGAAGTGCCATTGGCTCACGTGAATCTCCAAAGGCGAGGGACTGGTGTCGCCTCCGCCTACTGGTCAGCCGCCTCCGGCTCCTCAACGGCCGGCCGCTCGGCCAGCAGTCGGAGTCGTCCACGACGAGTTCCCTGACGAGCATGCCGCCTACGTCGTCTTTACGAGCCAACCAGAAGATCGACGAAGTCGGCACTGACAACACCAAGAAGTCAATGCGGTCGCATCCAACAACCCCGAGTTCATGCACTGGTCGGAGAAACCTATCACTTGGAGCCGGGCCGATCACCCAGAGGTGATGCCATCACCCGGCTCTTATGCGTTGGTTTTGGATGCCACCCTCGCGACAGATCGGCGGGCTGCCCGATTCTCCCACGTGCTAATAGAAAGCGGAAGCAGAATCAACATACTGTACCGTGATACCATGGAGAAGCTGAACGTCAAGGCAAAGCAGCTCATGCCGAGTTGGACTGTGTTTCATGGCATTGTACCCAGCCTGTCCTGTGCGCCGATCGGCAAGATCAAGATAGACGTCCTCTTTGGAGACAAAGATCATTTCCGCCGAGAGGCAATATGGTTTGAGGTAGTGGATCTGGAGAGCCCTTACCACGCGCTGCTTGGCCGACCCGCATTGGCCAAGTTCATGGTTGTACCCCACTATGCCTACCTCAAGATGAAGATGCCGAGTTCCAAGGGCGTCATCACCATATCCGGAGACTACAAGAAATCCACCGAGTGTGCGGCTGCTAGCAGCCGGCTGGCCGAGTCCCTCGTGATTGCTGAAGAGAAGAAGATGCTCGACCGAGTCGTGGCCATGGCCGGCAAACAGCCGGCCTTGTCCCCCGATTCAAAGGAATATGAGGCGCAGTGATGTTTCCAGCCAGCCAAAGAAACCAAGAAGATACCTCTGGACCCGGAGCACCCAGAGAGATACGCGGTCATGGGAACCGGCCTTGACAGCAAATAGGAAAGCGAGCTCGTCGATTTCCTCCATGAGAATCGGGACATCTTTGCATGGTCTCCCAAAGACATGGCGGGTGTCCCGACGGATTTCGTCGAGCACAAGCTACACGTCCGGAAGGACGCCAAGCCGGTCAAATAGCCCTTGCGCCACCTGTTAGAGGAAAAGAGAAGAGTAGTCGGAGAAGAAATAGCCTGGCTTCTGGCAGCCGGCTTCATCATGGAGGTTTTCTTCCCCGAGTGGCTTGCCAACCCGGTCCTAGTGCTGAAGAAGAACAAACAATGGCGCATGTGTATTGACTACACCAGCCTCAACAAAGCCTGCCCCAAGGATCCTTTTGCCCTGCCAAGGATTGATCAAGTGATAGACTCCACAGCCGGATGCAAGCTGTTGAGTTTTTTGGATGCTTACTCAGGCTACCACCAGATAAAATTGGACCCAGCTGACCGCCTGAAGACCGCCTTCATCACACCATTCGGAACTTTCTGCTACCTGACTATGACATTCGGCTTGAGAAACGTCGGTGCCACTTTTCAGCGTTGCATGCAGAAATGCCTCCTCAAGCAAATCGGCAGAAATGCCTACGTCTATGTAGACGATATTGTGGTGAAGACGGAGAAGCGCGGCACCCTGCTGGAAGACCTTAAAGAGACGTTTGAGAACTTGCGCCGGTTTCAGATCAAGCTCAATCCGGAAAAATGTGTGTTCAGAGTGCCAGCCGACCAGCTCCTAGGCTTCCTGGTCTCCGAAGGCGGCATCGAATGCAACCCGGTGAAGATCAAGGCTATAGAGAGAATGGAGATTCCTGCCAAGCTAAGAGATGTCCAGAAATTTACCGGATGCTTGGCCTCCCTCAACCGCTTCATCAGCCGGCTCGGGGAGAAGGCCCTCCCTCTCTACCGACTCATGAAGAAGTCCACTCACTTCGAGTGGAACGACCAAGCAGATCAAGCCTTCCACGAGTTCAAAAAGACGCTGTACATGCCGCCTGTCCTGGCGGCACCGACCGAGAAAGAGCCCATGCTCCTTTACATTGCCACCACTAGCAGAGTGGTCAGCACCGTCATCGTGGTTGAACGCCCGGAAGAGGGCCGAGTTCAGCCAGTCCAGAGGCCGGTCTATTACCTGAGTGAAGTACTGTCCACATCAAAGCAGAACTATCCACACTATCAGAAGATGTGCTATGGCGTGTACTTCGCCGCCAAGAAGCTCAAGCCCTACTTCCAAGAGCACCCCATCATGGTCGTATGCACTTCCCCACTGGCCGAGATCATAGGTAGCCGGGATGCATCCGGCCGGGTGGCCAAATGGGCCATTGCATTGGCCCCGTATACAATCTTCTATCAGCCCCGCACTGCCATCAAGTCCCAAGTATTGGCCGACTTCCTCGTCAATTGGGCCGAGACCCTGTACCTGCCGCCTGCGCCCGACTCCACCCATTGGCGGATGCACTTTGATGGATCCAAGGTGCGCACCAGCTTGGGAGCCGGCATCGTCCTACCTCTCCCAAGGGCGACAAGCTCAGATACACATTGCAAATTCATTTTGCCGCCTCCAACAATGTTGCCGAGTATGAGGCGCTCATACACAAACTCCGGCTAGCCAAAGAACTCGGCATTCGCTGGATCCTGTGTTATGGCAACTCGGACTTGGTAGTCCAACAATCATCCGGCGACTGGGACGCCAAGGACGCAAACATGGCGAGCTACGGCTTCCTCGTTCAGCAACTCAGCGGATACTTTGAAGGGTGCGAGTTCCCCCATGTTCCACGAGCCGACAACGAGCAGGCAGATGCCCTGGCACGAATAGGCTCCACCCGGCAAGCTATACCAACCGACGTCTCCCTCCAACGCCTCCTTAAGCCGTCTGTCAAACCGGCTCCGGAGTCCGATTCCATCTTCGGGCCGCCTGACCCCGACGCAGTCGAAGCCGGCTTGGGGAACCAAGCAGGTGGCTCAGGGACTTCAACAGGCGGCTCGAGGACTGCTGTAGTCGTACCCGGCCCAGGGACTTCAGAACACGGCTCGGGGACTACTGCAGTCGGCCCGGGGACTGCATCAACACCACAGGCGGTGGCCGACTCCAACTCTTCACCACCCAGCCCACCCGCCCTGGTTGTGGTAGCCACCTTGACAACAGAAGAAGTCACAGCTCCATCATGGGCCCAGCCCATCCTCAAATTCCTGATTAACAGGGAGCTGCCGACCGACGAGATCTCGGCAAGACAAGTCCAACACCGAGCCGGAGCTTACACAATAATGAACCGAGAGCTTGTTAGGCGCAGTGTCACTAGAGTCTTCCAGCACTGCGTCGAGCCAGAGAAGGGCATAGCAATCCTCGAAGATATACACCAAGGCGAATGTGGCCACCACGCAGCCTCAAGATCACTCGTCGCCAAAGCTTTCCGCCATGGTTTCTTTTGGCCGAGTGCTTTAGACGATGCCAAGGAACTAGTCAAACACTGCAAAGGGTGCCAAGTCTTCAGCTCCAAGTAACATCTGCCGGCTTCTGCACTCAAGACCATCCCCCTCACTTGGCCCTTTGCCGTTTGGGGGTTGGATATGGTGGGCCCATTCAAGACGGCACGCGGTGGCATGACACATCTGCTTGTCGCCGTGGACAAATTTACCAAGTGGATTGAAGAAAAGCCGATCAAGAAGCTGAATGGGCCGACTGCCGTAACATTCATCGCAGATATCACAACCCGGTATGGCGTACCGCATAGCATCATCACCGACAATGGCACGAACTTCGCCAAGGGAGCATTGGCACATTTCTGCGCAACTCACGGCATCCGACTGGACTTAGCGTCCGTCGCCCACCCGCAGTCTAACGGCCAGGTTGAGCGAGCAAACGGCATCATCCTCTCCAGCATCAAGCCTCGACTGGTCGTGCCGCTGGAGCATTTGGCCGGCTATTGGCTCGACGAGCTGCCGGCCGTCCTCTGGAGCTTGCGCACCACGCCAAACAAGTTGACCGACTTTACTCCTTCCTTCCTTGTATATGGTGCCGAGGCTGTCATCTCAACTGACATTGAGTTCGAATCACCTCGGGTCACCATGCACACGAAAGCAGAGGCAAAGGAAGCACGAGAAGACGATGTCGACCTGCTGGAAGAAAGCTGGTTGTTAGCCCTCAGCCGATCCGACATCTATCAGCAGGGTCTACGTCGTAACCACAGCCGGAAAGTCAAGCCAAGATCCTTTCAAGAGGGCGACCTTGTGCTCCGGCTGATCCAGCGAACAGCTGGCCAGCACAAGCTCTCGGCCCCTTGGGAAGGCCTATTCGTCATCAGTCGAGCCCTAGGCAACGACTCCTACTACTTGATCGACACACATAAGCCGAAGGCACGCAAAAGGGATGATTCCGGCAAGGAGTCGGAACGACCATGGAACGCCAATCTCCTCCGAAGATTTTACAGTTAAAATTCAGTATGTACCACGCTACCTTTTGTACTAAGTATGAGACAACGGGCTCCCCGAGGAGTACTTGGGGACTACCCTCTTTTATCTATGAATCATGAGTATCATGCCCATGTTTATGTTATCACATCCATTTTTTTCATCCGGCACCGGGTCCGACCAGTCAGCACGGGGACTTTCCGCCTTGGGTTATATTTAAGTTCTGCCTGCAGTCAGACAAGTAGTGTGCCAGCATCCAAAGCCCTCTCTTGTTGAAGGTCGCAGCCCGAAGAATCGACTGTCCGACTAACAAGAGTCAAAGGCAGGAAAGGATGCCCACACGAAAAAACAGCTAAGGACTAGCAAACTTACATAACTCAAGCCGGCTTTCCCCCCGCCAACCGGCTGTCAGAACAGCCGGCTGGCCGGCTTCCCTTCTTACCTTGCCACAATCTAAAAGCTCGAGTACTTGCCCTCCCATACGGCCAAGTCCTTACCCGGCCACAGACTGCGGAGCAGCTGTCCGACTGGGAAGGCGGCGGCCAAGGGAGGGCGACAAAGGAAAGCAGCCAAAGATAAAAAGCAACTAGGAATGGAAGCCAAGCACATGCATAATTATATTTACACAAAGGTCTTCGAAAGGCTGGCATCCAACATAGTTTGAATACACCCCTAGTGGGTGGAACTGCGCAAACTTAATAAAAAGTTGTTCAAAAGTAATTAGCAGGAAGGTAAAAGCGGCAAGTCAGGCCAGGGGAGCAATAGGCGTCTCGGGCAAGATGGTGGAAACGGAGGTGTTGGCCGGGGGAGTGGCCGGCTAGCGAGTCTCGGCTTGGTCGCCACCTGCGGTAGGCGGCATTCCCACGCGCGCCTCATTGCTTGAGGCACGATCAGGCTGAGGCGGGTCGCTCGCTCCACCGTCCGGCACGGCATCTTCACCATCCTCCTCCTCCTCCTCTTTGCCCTCATCGCTGGAGTCAATCTCCTCCACTGAGTCCTCTCCCTCCGCCGGGTTCAGCCCGAACCACTCCTCCGGCTGAGCGACGCCGTCTTCGTTCACGTCAGGAGCAAAGGCGCCGGTGTCGGTGAAGTTGGCGATCACCGAGGCGCGCTAGATAATAGCCGGCCGCACCACCTCCAGCTCCTCATCAGCCTCCTGCCGCCAAGTGCACAACTGGTCCAAGTTCATCCCAGGATACCAGGCCCGGACGAACTCCAGCGCCCGCCGAGCCCTGCACTGAGCTGCAGAAGCCTTCCAGGCCTCGAAGCGGCCAACTACCACCTCCAGCCAGTCGGCCGTACGATTGGGGGTGCGGGGAATCACCTCGCCGGGCCAGAGGGCGGTCAGCACTTGTGCTCCGGCACGCTGAAGGCGGCGGAGCATGCGGTAGGCCGGCTGAAGCCGGGCTTGAATCGCCAGAAGCTCCTCTTCAAGCGTCCGGTTGGCACCCAGTGGAATCTCGGCCCCAGTCTGGCGTCGGGCCTCGAGGTGAGCCTCGATGGCCTGGTTGGCGGCAACAAAGTAGCAAGGAAAGTATTCTGCGCAAAGAATAAAGAAATAAAGCAAGTCAGAAGACCGATCAGAGGACGGGGATGAGCAAAGGGATGAAGAGGAAGGCGGCCTACCGTCGATCAGATCCTCAACCCGGCTGTAGCCCTTGCTAAGCTCTTGCCTTGCCTCGGCCCAGCTTGTCACCTCCGTCTTGTACTCGGCTTTGAGGGCGGCCTCGATGTCCTGTGCCGCCTTTAAGGCCGCCTTGTGGTTCTCCTCCTGTTCAGCCAGCTTCTTGGCCAGGCGAACACACTCCTGGGCCAAGGCGCTGCACTCCGTCTCCTTGGCACGAAGCGCGGTCTGAGCTATGCCGAGCTGCTCCCTCAAGTCGGCATTGGCCCCTACATACGTCAGAAGAAGAAGATGAGGAAGAAGTCATCAAGAAAGATCCGACCCGACTGCTCGGCAGTCGGCCCGCATCTCGGGGACTACACCCAGTGGGTGCGCTGATGCGCCCCCACATGATATAGAAAAATAAAAACACTTACTCTGGCTCTCTGTCAGATCGGCGGCCTTCTGGCCCATCTCCCGGGCCTGGGAGTTGAAGGCAGCAGCATCGAGGTTGTGGTAGTCCTGCGAATAAAACGAAGGCGCAAACAAGAACAAGACATTAAAACCAAAGTCTCCTGAGAAGTTCCAAGCCGCCTGCTCAGCAGCCGGCTCAGAACTCGGGGACTACACCCAGTGGGTGCGCTGACGCGCCCCCACGGAAGAAATCAAGAAAACTTACCCGAATGGCCGACCTCATCGCAAGGAACTCTTGGGTGCACTGCTTCAGCGAGGCGGCCTGGGCCTGAAGCGGGCTCCGGATATCTTGCGCGGCCACGTTCAGCACGGCCGTCCCGCCGCCCGGCGTCCATCCCGGCGAGCTGACGCTGGCCATCTCCAGGTCATGGGACAATGAGCTAGAGCCCGCGGCCCTTTGCAGCTCCGGCTCGGAGGTCGCCTTGCATGCGTGCCGACGAGTCGGCGAGAGGACTATGAGATCTGCCCCCACGGCCGGGTCGCCTCCAGTCGGCTGTACAGGAGGCGCTTCCGGTCGGCCGCCTTGGCCCATCCCGGCCAGCGGTGGCGGCACCATTTCGCCCTCCGGGACAACTACTTCACCCCCTCCCTCTCCATTGCTGGCTGGTCACGGCCGATTTCCTCTGGTGGGGGCACCGGGATTTCGGGGGCCACGGTGCGGAGGGGGATTATGAGTTGCGGAGGCTGATTACGCAGGGCCTCTGCCGCCCTCTCCGCAGCCACGGCCTCTGCTTGGGCCCTGGCTGCCACGTCGGCCTGCATCTCCGTCGACTCCGCCGTCGTCTCCTGGGCCGCCCTGGCGGCTACCGCCCTCTGCTCCTCCGCCTCCCGCTCCTCCCGCGCCTCCCACGCGTTCCGCTCCGTCGCCGCTTGGAGCTCGGCGCGGGGGTCCATGCGACGGGAGCCTGAGGATCCCCCCGCCCCTCCGACTATGGAGGCGGCCGAGGTCCGCTCAAGAGTGAGCGGGGCCCTGATCAGTAAATTAAGAAAGGCTCAGGGGTGCCGGCCGAAGAAAATAAAGAGGAAATACATACGAGAGTTAAACTTACACCGAAACCGCAAGCGGCTGCTTCACCACCTTGCGGAATCGGGCCGCCTTTCCGGCCGCCTCGTCTCACTTGGTCGCCTCTGCGGTACCCTTGGGCTTCTTCGGCCGACTATCGAAGAGAGACGGTGCCGCCTGGCGTTTCCGTATGCCGCCTCGGGCAGCTGGCCCGGCGGATGAGCCGGCGCCTTGATGATCGGACGCCGGCTGGCGACGTGGAAACGGCTCGGCCTCGTTATCATCCGGCCAATCCTCGAAGGTGGCGGAGAGCCCAGAGCCACCTCGATCAAATCATCAATGCTACTGCAGGGCACGATTCATTGTGCTTCCTCGACGCATACTCCGGATACCATCAAATGAACATAGCGGAGACAGATCAAGCCGCAACGGCATTCATTACTCCATACGGACCTTTCTGCTTCAACACAATGCCCTTCGGGCTCAAAAACGCCGGCGCAACATATCAGCGCATGATTCAAACATGTCTGGCAACCCAGATCGGCAAAACAGTGGAGGCATACGTAGACGATGTGGTCGTCAAGACCAAACACGTCAAAACTCTAGAAGACAATTTGAGGCTCACATTCGACAACCTCCGAGCATATGACATTAAGCTCAACCCGGAAAAATGCGTTTTCGGCGTACCAGCCGGAAAGCTCTTGGGCTTCATTGTATCCGGTAGAGGAATTGAAGCAAACCCAGCCAAGATCCGAGCTCTGTCACAGTTGGATATCCCAAAAGACCTCAAACAAATACAAAAATTGACTGGATGTGTGGCGGCTCTAAGCCGCTTCATCTCCCGCTTTGGAGAAAAGGCATTGCCCCTTTATCGCCTCATCCGGCGCACCGAACACTTTGAATGGACGGATGCTGCCACGGCCGAACTCGAAGAAATAAAGGACATGTTGGCAACAAATCCGGTCCTGGCCGCGCCCAACTTGGACGAACCAATGTTATTATATATCGCGGCAACACATCAAGTTGTAAACGCGGTGCTCGTCGTCGAACGAGAAACAGAAGGACACAAATTCCCTCTTCAAAAACCAGTGTACTATGTATCCACTGTCTTAACTCCATGGAAGTCCCGGTATCCACATTATCAAAAGATAGCATACGCGGTGTTCATGGCATCCTGGAAGCTGCGACACTACTTTCAAGAGTGTTCGATAACAGTGGCCTCCGAAGTACCTCTCAACAACATTATAAACAACCGCGACGCGACGGGCAGGATTGCAAAATGGGCTATTGAGCTCTTACCATTCGACATAACCTACAAACCACGGCGAGCTATAAAGTCGCAAGTTTTGGCCGACTTCATCGCTGAATGGACCAAAGCCGAACTCCCTAAAGAGTACGGTGCATACTCCAATTGGATCATGCATTTCGACGGCTCCAAAATGTTGGCCGGCTTGGGGGCTGGCGTTGTCTTGACGTCCCCAACCGGAGACACTGTCCAATACGTACTTCAGATAATGTACACGGACTTCAACGATGCAGCCGAATATGAGGCCCTTCTACATGGTCTCCGGATGGCAATCTCCATGGGCATTCAATGCCTAGAGGTCCGCGGGGATTCAAACCTCGCAATATCCCAAGTAAATGGAGACTTTGACGCCAAGGATCCGAAAATGGCAGCCTACCGTAATGCCGTCTTAAAAATGTCAGCTCGGTTCAAAGGACTCGAATTCCACCATGTAGCCCGGGATAATAACCAGGCGGCCGACGTGTTGGCACACATCGGTGTAAAGCGCAACGCCGCCCTCCAAACATCTTCCTGCAGCGGCTTTTTAAGCCATCCGTATTATGGGAAGAGGAGTCCGCAAACAACAACCCGGAACCAACCGCACCGCCCAATGCTGAACATTCTGACACAATCGGTGGCTCAACCAATGAAATAACACCTTCAGCCCACGAAATAATGGCAGTCATTGCCCCGTGGACGGAACCATTCCTAGCCTACTTAATTAGGTTGGAGCTTCCCGAAGACCAAAACGAGGCCCGTTGCATAGTACGGCGATCTAAAGCCTACAAGGTCCATGAGGGAGAGCTTTATAAGAAAAGCACAACCGGAGTCCTTCAAAGGTGCATCTCCGAAGAGGAAGGGCGAAATCTTCTGGCTGAAATTCACGCCGGACTCGGCGGGCACCACGCCGTAGCCCGGGCCATTGTAGGCAAGGCCTTCCGTACAGGATTTTATTGGCCGACGGCCCGGGCAGATGCTCAGGACTTAGTCCAACGATGCGTCAGTTGCCAGCTCTTTGCTAATCAAAGCCACATGCCACCCACCGCCCTCAAAACTATACCCATCACCTGGCCGTTTGCGGTCTGGGGGCTTGACATGGTTGGACCCCTTAAAGGGGGAACCCACAAGCAAAAATACCTATTGGTCATGGTGGACAAATTCACCAAATGGATAGAGGCCAAGCCAGTTAAAACGGCCGAATCCGGACCTGTGATAGACTTCATATCTGGGGTAGTACACCGTTATGGCGTCCCCCACAGCATCATCACTGATAACGGCACGAACTTCACGGCCGACGAGGTTAAACTCTGGTGCAAAAATATGGGCATCAAGCTCGACTACGCTTCAGTCTATCACCCTCAAACTAATGGTCAAGTCGAACGAGCAAATGGTCTAATCATGAGCGGCATCAAACCCAGGTTAGTGCGGTCCCTCACGGAATCTAACACACACTGGGTGGAGGAGCTCGACTCCGTACTCTGGGGGCTGCGGACCACGCCAAACCGCACTACCGGATTCACACCATTTTTTATGGTATATGGCGCAGAGGCAGTCTTGCCCTGCGATATAATTCATGACTCACCTCGCGTGCGCATGTACGAGGAAAGAGAGGCCGAGTTGGATTGGCAGGACAGTTTGGACGCCTTAGAAGAGGAGCGCAACGTGGCAAAAGCTCGTTCTACATTCTATCAGCAGCAGGCTCGAAGATATCAAAGCAGAGAAGTACGGGTCAAAACTTACAATGTTGGCGAACTAGTTCTACGCCTGCCGGACAAGAAAAAGGACAAACTCAAGCCCAAATGGGAAGATCCCTTCATCATCGACCAAGTCCTGACCGGCGGAGCATACCGTCTGCGAAACGCGTCGGACAACCGACTCGAGCCGAACCCATGGAATGCAGCCCGTCTCCGAAGATTCTACGCCTAGCGCCGGACACAGAGTTCGTGTCCTTCCTCCGTCCACATTTTATGCTTTAGCTATCTTCTGTTTCTCTCTTTTTTCCTCCCTTTTCCATAAAGCCTTTGAGGGCTGATCTGCGCATTGTTCGCACACACTTGACGTGCTACTCGCACTCATTATACCTTGGGGCTTCTTTAACAGAAGCTTATTTATACGGGCTTCATGCCCAACACATGTGTCACACTTCCGCATGTACCTTTTATTCACCATTATATGCATCGATATGACTTAAGTTTTGGCCAAGCTGGGTTGCCTGGCTCCTGTGCTTACCCCTACGTTCCCGATTGTTGGCTAGGAAGTAAAGGGAGCACCTCTGCGATTGTTACCGCCGGGTCAGCCGGATGTGTACCTCAGACTGGGTGAAGCCGAAAGCTAGCGTTCTTAAGGGAATATTCGGTCGGTGACTTGAAAGACGATTTCTTACTTATTTATTTATCTGCCCCCGGATGCTTTTCTGCTCTTTTCGCAGTCCAGACATGCACTTTAGGGCATGCCTCCTAGGGAAAGGAACCCCTAACGGAACTATTCTCCCTGGAAGATGTTTCTTACTAACCATGTTATAACATAACTAGTTGGGCACTTCTCTGATAAAGCACTAATGACCCCTATGCCTGGTCTCCATGCATGCCCCGGTTTTTACATAACCGTGAGGGTATTCGGACACACTCCGGACTATTGGGTCTCGAGGTTGAAGTGAAAAGGTCCGCAAAGACAAACAATCTACAATCCGGCTAGAAGGTATTTTACATGTCGTCTTTAATTACATCGTCAAATTGACTGATTGTACTCCTCTTCGATCCCATCTAACAGGCTGTCTAGTTTACAGTCCCGTTGGGTATACTTCGCGGCCAACTCTACTTGGCCGTACATTAAGCTCATAGGGATGTTGAGGGAGTCCTGGACTAGGGGGTGTTCGGACAGCCGGACTATCATCGTCCGCCGGACTCCAAGACTACGAAGATACAAGATTGAAGACTCCGTCCCGTGTCCGGATGGGACTTTCCTTGGCGTGGAAGGCAAGCTTGGCGATACGGATATGTAGATCTCCTACCATTGTAACCGACTCTGTGTAACCCTAGCCCTCTCCGGTGTCTATATAAACTGGAGAGCTTAGTCCGTAGGGGACAACATACATTACAACAATCATACCATATCCATATCATCAATATTAATCAAGCAGGACGTAGGGTTTTACATCCATCAAGAGGGCCCGAACCTGGGTAAAACATCGTGTCCCTTGTCTCCTGTTACCATCCGCCTAGACGCACAGTTCGGGACCCCCTACCCGAGATCCGCCGGTTTTGACACCGACATTGGTGCTCTCATTGAGAGTTCCTCTGTGTCGTCACCGATAGGCTCGATGGCTTCTTCAATCAACAACAACACCGTCCAGGGTGAGACTTTTCTCCCCGGACAGATCTTCATATCCGGCGGCTTCGCACTGCGGGCCAATCCACTTGGCCATCTGGAGCAGATTGGAAGCTACGCCCCTGGCTGTCAGGTCAGATTTGGAAGCCTAAACTTCACGGCCGACATCCGCGGGGACTTGATCTTAGACGGGCTCGAGCCACAGCCGAGCGTGCCGCACTGTCACGATGGGCATGATCTAGCTCTGCCGCCGGACAGTGCCTTGGTGGCCGCACACGAATCCGCTCTGGCCCTCAGTCCGGAGCCGATAGCCCAGATCGAGGATCGGTGGCAGGACACCGCCTCGAGGGCTGCAACTTCCGCGGCGATGGAGCCGAACACTGACCTTTTCTCCTATAAAGCTCGTGACTCCCAGGTGCCGGACTCCCTAGCGGACTCCGAACCTCCTGCGCCCTAGCTAATCGAATCCAATTGGGTGCCGATCATGGAGTTCACCGCTGCGGACATCTTTCAGCACTCGCGCTTTGGCGACATCCTAAATTCGCTAAAGCATCTCTCGCTATCCGGAGAGCCCTGGTCGGATTATGGCCAGGATGGTTGGGGAACGGACGACGAAGAAATTCAAAGCCCACCCACCACCCACTTTGTAGCCACTGTCGACGATCTAACAGACATGCTAGACTATGACTCCGAAGACATCGACGGCATGGACGACGATGCCGGAGACGATCAAGAACCAGCGCCTACAGGACACGGGAAGACCACCCCAACACATGATGTGTATATGGTGGATACCCCAAAAGGAAGTTATAACGAGGACCAACGGGGCGCGGCAAAAGATAATCCCGCCGATAAACAACCAAAACGGCGACGCAGACGCCGCCCTAAGTCCCGCCTCGACAACAACAGCGCTCCTAATGACCCAGCAATAGAGCAGGGCAAACCAGTGGACGACGAACATGCAGCCAAGCAACCGTCCGAATAGGACGAGTCGGATAATCAATCCATGCCCGGCGAAACCAACAGTCCAGACGACCTCACGCCAGACACACCACCGGAGAATAAAAATCTCCGGAAAAGACTTGTCGCCACTGCAAGATGTTTGAAGAAGGAAAAACGGAAGCTCAAAACAGCGGAAGACATACTCAGAATGAGGTGGAGCAAAGTGCTCAAAACCGCAGACAAATACGGCAATGGCCATCAATCAAAGAGCTACCCGAAGCGCAAGCTGCTGCCAGAATTTGACGAGGAAGCCATAGAACCCCCACAGTCAAAAAACAAAGAGGCCGCCTGGCCAGATAGACGGCTAGATGATAGGCCAAAATCTAAAAGCGGCATCGCACACAAGCCGACTCATGACCCTGGAAAAACAGATGGCCCAGCCAGGTCCATTTACGGGCCAAAAAAGAGGGCCCGGGAAGCAACACAACATGTCAAGTGTTCGAAGACAGCGGTACACCCAAATACAGGGGCACCGCACACCCACTATGTTTCACCAATGAGGTGCTGGATCATGAATTCCCAGCAGGTTTTAAACCCATAAACATAGAGGCTTACGACGGAACAACAGACCCGGGAGTCTGGATAGAGGATTATATACTACACATACACATGGCTAGGGGAGATGACCTCCACGCCATAAAATACCTACCCCTCAAGCTCAAAGGGCCAGCTCGGCATTGGCTCAAAAGCCTCCCAGAAAACACTGTTGGAAGTTGGGAAGAGCTTGAAGACGCGTTTAGAGCAAATTTTCAAGGGACTTATGTCCGCCCTCCGAATGCAGACGATCTAAGTCATATAACTCAACAGCCCGGAGAGTCAGCGCGCAAATTCTGGAACAGGTTCCTTACTAAAAAGAACCAAATAGTCGACTGTCAGACGCCGAAGCCTTAGCAGCTTTTAAACACAACGTCCGAGACGAATGGCTCGCCAGACACCTCGGCCAAGAGAAGCCGATGACAATGTCCGCGCTAACAAGCCTCATGACCCGCTTTTGCGTGGGGGAAGATAGCTGGCTAGCAAGACGCAGCACCAGCGACCCGAGTACATTCGAGATTAGAGATGGAAACAGAAAATCACGGTGCACAAAGGATCAGCGCGGAATAAAGAAAAAAGCCCAAAGAATACGGCGGTCAACGCCGGATTCAAAAGCTCGTGGCCAAACAACAAAACACTGCCTCTTAAGGATAACAGTGATGAGCTATCCAATTTAAACAAAATTTTGGATCGGATATGTCAAATCCACAGTACCCCCGGAAGGCCTGCAAACCACACCCACCGAGATTGTTGGGTTTTCAAACAATCCGGCCGACTCAACGCCGAACACAAGGGGCTCGACGCATCAAGCGAGGATGATGATAAACCCCACCAGCAGAGCACCGGAAAACAAAAAACTTTCCCACAAGAAGTCAAAGCAGTAAACTCACTTCATGTGATAATACGGAAAAATAATGTGGCACCCGCTAAGACGGGTCCCGCACGGTCCACCTCAGCGGAACCTCGAGATTGGATGTCAAAACCAATCACTTTTGACCACCTGGATTATTCCAAAAGTGTTTGAAATGCAGGATGGACTGCTCTGATATTGGATCCTATAATCGACGGACTACAATTTACAAAAGTCCTGATGGACGGACGCAGCGATTTAAACCTGCTATATCCAAACACAATCCGCAAGTTGGGGATAGACCTTACTAAAATTCGACATAGCCGCACTTCCTTTAAAGGAGTGACGCCAGGCCCTTACGCCAAGTGCACAGGCTCCTTATTACTAGAAGTCGTGTTCGGGTCACCGAACAACTTCCGACGTGAAAAACTAATCTTTCATGTCGTGCCATTCAAAAGTAGCTATCAAGCACTATTGGGACGTGAAGCTTTTGTCCGCTTCAACGCAGTACCACATTACGCGTCACTTACACTCAAAATGCCTGGTCCACGTGGCATCATTTCATTACGAGGGTCATTTAAAGACCCCAGACACGGCTAGACGAGTCCGGCATAAATAAGCTAGGGGCTCCCTAGCCGCACACCCCTTCACAAGGGGCTGTGCGTACAAGCAACAATGAGCTAATATAGACTCCGCTTTACTTATTTATTAATATTTTTCATATACTTTTTTTCGCACGATTTCCTTTCAAACTAAGTTCCTCTCTTTTTACAGATGAACAACGTGCACACCCATCTAGGATAACGGCACAACGGAGACTCAGGCGCAGACGTGCAGTAGGGACCCGTCGCAAGGATTCTTTTCAGATTAAGACCCTACGTAAACCTTTTTTACTGTCTCTTGTTGTTATAATCCCCTGGTTTCTCATTATAACCAGAGTGGAGCCTGACGTTTTGGCATCAGCCACGTCAGAGGACCTTGCCCGTACCTGGACACTAGGGGCTTAGGGCATTGTTCTGCCCATTATTATAAAGACCGAACACCTTAGGGAGAGTTCGGCGTCTCGAGTTGGGCCTTATATGCATCAGCTCCGAATCATGTCTTTGGTCAAATGTTGGGTTTGCCTGGCTCCTGTGTTTTGCCGCCTTATGTTCCGTATCATCGGCTAATGCGGCACCAAGAGAACTAATGCGATTGTGCCACAGTTCGGCTGGGCGAAGCACCTCAGTAGAGAAAGCCGAAAACTGACTGTCATGATACAGCGAGAGACTGGTCAACCACTCGATCGACCACCGGAATGTTTAGAATTCCCCCGCTTTGACGAAGGACCGTTTCCCGGTCAGGCACACACGTGCCCCGAATTCGGAGAGCGCGGTGCCCCCAGGGGCTATATCGTAGCCCCACCCTCGAACTCCAATGGCTAAGTGAAAGTGATAAAGCATCATAGTCCGGTTGCCTCGTTTGCTACGCTACCACCTCCTCAACAGGACCGAGACGTCGGATTAAGTGTGACAATGCGCTATTTTTGCGAACACCCCCGCACCTTGTTCGTGGGGGCTGAAGCCAAAGACTGCCATCTTTCAGGTTATACACACGTATACATAAACGGCCACATAGGAGATATTTCAATACTTGGAATGCACAAGTATAAAAAGAGATTACATCATAACCATTGTTTTACAAAATACAACGTTCATTTGAACGTGACATTTTTCGAGCACTGCGACTCTATTACACGAGCACCACGCATAACTTCCCCAAAATAGTGCTCGGCGGGTAACCGGCTTTCGTCCGAACCCTGGGTTGCAACAACGGTGGCATCCATCTCTGTCCAATGTGTCTTCACACGGGCAAGGGCCATCCGCGCACCTTCTATGCAGGCCGACCGCTTCATCTCCTTTATATGCGGCACCGCCCCAAGAAATTGCTGCAATAAGCCAAAATAGCTCGTCGCCTTGGGCCTCTCTGGCCAGACATGAGTCACGATATCCGTCATGGCAAGTCCGGACAACCTGTTCAGCTCAGCCCATTCGGCCAACCGATCGGCCAGCGGAAGTGAATGATCCGGACTATGGAATTGAGACCAAAACAGCTCTTCCTTCTTGTGATCCTTCTGACTCCGGAAGTGCACAACGGCATCCGCCGCACTTCCCGCTAAGTCCATATATGGATCCTCCGGACCCCACAGCTGGCCAAGCTGGGCATAATTTGGATCCGTAAACCGGCGACGCAGCAAAAAAGGCTTGCCAGCCACAATGTCTCCGGCTTGACGCAGCTCCTCCTTCACAGCCCGCATTGCAGAACGAGCATCCTTGGCCTCGGCGGTGGCCTTCCCCAGGTCTTCTCGCTCCGATAGGCGCTCCTTTTCAAGAGCCTCATTCCGGTCGGTAGCATCCTTCAATTTAACGGCCAATTCGGCCATCTCTTCCCTGCTTCGGCAGTGTGCAGCCCTTTCGGGTTCTAACTCTTCGGCCGCCCTTGAGGCCGCCGCATCACTCCTTCTGGCTTGCTCCTTGGCTTGAGCAAGTTCTGCCCGAAGGCTCTCCACAGCAGCAGCACCATCTGCGTCAAGCATAAATATTGTAAGAGGTGGGCTTTGACTCGCTTACAGAAGTGACTGCGGAGAGACAACTTACCTTGCGACTCGTCAAGTCGCTTGTTAACTAGCACGATGTCTGCATCCGCAACATCGAGTTGCCGCATTAATTCAGCAACTCCATCAGTCCGGCTAGCCCCCGGACTATCCGCCACCTGCATAGGAAAGGCGGCACTCAATACCTGCGATTTTGATCCTCGGCACGCTGTCGCTTTCGACAACCTACCGAGTCTCAAGGGCTACTATCTATACAGGGCGCACTTTCATGTGCAAAACTGTCAAAAAGGTGCATCGTTTTTACGTACCTCAAACCCCGCCAGCAAACTCCTGACGGCATTATGCAATCCTCTTTCGGCGGACGAAATCCTTCCAATCACCATGCTCATCAATGCATGGTGATCTTCTGAGATGGACGCCCTCTCAAGCAGATCCTTCAGCTCCCCCGGCCGAACACTAGTCGGCGCCGAACTCCTCGGCTCTGCCGAGCTCGGGGACACCCTCCGTGATGACACTTCAGGCTTGTCCGCCCTATCCGACGGCGCGGCAGACGGAGGCGTCTCGCTCTCCATCATCTCCGGACGAAGATCGCCCGAAGACGAGCTCATCTGAGAAGGTCGCAGATCCGAACTACAAGGTAAAAATTTCGGTTATCCTCAGAAGCACAAATAGGGATGTTTCTTATTAATGAACTCCCCTTTTTCTACTCACGGCTCACTGGAGGGCTGATTCTTTAGAAAAGATTGTGCGGCCGGGACCTCCCCGGACGCAGGACCCTCCGGTGAAGATTTCTTCCCCCGCTTAGGGGCTTTGGCCTCTGGGTCTTCGGAGGCGGTCCTCTTCTCCCCCTGGAGGGAGGGATTCTCGATCCCCCCTTCTTCAAGCGCCCCTTTGGGCGAGGTGATAGCTCCTCTATTTTCCCCCTCGCCTTCTTCTGAAGGCGCGACCTCCAACATTCTGACCAGCACGGGCTCCGGCGCGGTCTCTGGGAGGGGGGCCGGACACCGTATTAGCTTTGCTTGTGCTATCCACTCCTATTGAAGGATAACAGGTTAAAAGGCGGATTGTAGAAAGGCAAACAAACGGTGCGTCCGAACACTGAGCTACTTACTTGAGTATCCGGGTAATTGCAGCTTAGGCCGGCATCCTCGGTCAATTCCGGACACGCCGCCTGTGGTCCGAAGAATAACTTGTACATCTCCACGGGTGTCGTACCCATGAAGTGTTGGAGAATCTATGGTCCCTCCGGATTAAACTCCCATAGCCGGAGAGGACGGCGTTTGCAGGGCAGAAGACGCCTAATCAGCATAACCTGCATCACCACGACCAGATTGACCTCCCTCGCCTGGAGGTCTCGAATCCGGCCCTGCAATAGGGGCACGTCTTTGGATGGCCCCCAATTGAGCCCTTGGTTGACCCACGACATCAACCGTCGTGGAGGGCCCGAGCGGAATGGAGGCGGCGGCTTCTGCCTACTGCCCTTTGGAGCGGTGATATAGAACCACTCCTGCTGCCACAAGCCGAGCTCCTCTTGGAAGGAGCCCTCAGGCCACGGGGCATCGGCCCTCCTGCTTATGGCCGCCCCGCTGCACTCTGCTTGACGCCCCCCGATCATCTTCGGCTCCATATTGAAGGTCTTCAGCCACAGGCCGAAGTGGGGGGTGACGCGGAGGAAGGCTTCGTAGACGACGATGAATGCGGAGATTTGGAGGATGGACTCCGAAGCCAAGTCGTGGAATTCCAAACCATAGTAAAACATGAGCCCTCTCACAAAAGGATCCGTCGGCAAGCCTAAACCCCGACGGAGGTGGGATACAAAGACGACATACTCACCGGGCTCAGGGGTGGGGATGACCTGCCCTTCGGCGGGCAACCTGTGCGAAATCTCATAGGACAGGTACTTGGCTTCTCGCAGCTTTAGCACGTCCTCCTCCGTAACGGAGGAGGGCATCCACCAGCCCTGAAGGTCGGAGACGGACATTCTTGAAGGTCTGAAGCGCTCGAATCTGGGGCTCTAGGTGTTGGAACTTGGAGCAAGGAGAAGATTCGGTGGAAGATTGAGGAAAAGGAACGAGCCTTGGTCCTATTATAAAGAGGAAGAATACCAAGAGCCATCTCCATGACCGTTCAGGATTCGCCTTCGATAGAGGAGGCGTGGCGACGGGCGCGGTTGGGTTACCCATGTCCGTATTGATGAGAATCCCGGAATAAGGGGAACATGATCTCTGCTTCGACAAGACGTGCCAAGGAAACCGCTTCACTAAACGCGCCGAGACGGTATAATAAAAAACAATTCAAGTAAAGGCTTGGTAGTGGTGTGACGTCATGCCGCAAAATACGTCGGCAGATTGAACTTGTGTATATATTATTCTCTCTACGGTGGAACGTGGAATTTATTTTGCAGAGCCGGACACTATCCTGGTGTTCACAATCTTCTCTGGATTATTCAAAGGAGGAACCCGCCTTGCAATGCCGAACATTATGCGCGCCAGACTTATCGTCATTGAAGCCTCGTTCAGGGGCTACTGAGGGAGCCCTGGACTAGGGGGTGTCCGGACAGCCGGACTATCATCGTCCGCCGGACTCCAAGACTACGAAGATACAAGATTTAAGACTTCGTCCCGTGTCCGGATGGGACTTTCCTTGGCGTGGAAGGCAAGCTTGGCGATACGGATATGTAGATCTCATACCATTGTAACCGACTCTGTGTAACCCTAGCCCTCTCCGATGTCTATATAAACCGGAGGGCTTAGTCCGTAGGGGACAACATACATTACAACAATCATACCATAGGCTAGCTTCTAGGGTTTAGCCTCCTTGATCTCGCGGTAGATCCACTCTTGTACTACCCATATCATCAATATTAATCAAGCAGGACGTAGGGTTTTACCTCCATCAAGAGGGCCCGAACCTGGGTAAAACATCGTGTCCCTTGTCTCCTGTTAACATCCGCCTAGACGCATAGTTCGGGACCCCCTACCCGAGATCCGCCGGTTTGACACCGACGGATGTCCTTCCCATCAGGCCCCATAGGTCCAACCTCGGCCATGTTGTTTGGATCAGAATTTGTGTACCGTGTCTTCACCATGGCCCAGGCCTACCTGGCGCCTTGACGACAGGTTGATATCTTCCACAGACGGAAGCATTGCCGTGCTCCCTGAAGCTTCACCGCAAGCCCTCCAAGATCCTCGGGTAGGGAGAAGGACAGCCATAAGGCCTGGACGACGCCGCTCATCGCCTTCCGAACACGTTCGTGCAGTTGCAGCAGCTCGGGAAGTAGGTCACCCATGGAACCGGGCATTTCCTCCGCAGGATGACCTGTGAGCACACCTACAGACACATTTCTGTCAATCAACTTCCTCGCCGAACTCTTCTTTTCAAAAGAGTTTGGTCAAGCACTTACTGTAAATGCCGCGACGAAGCCGCCGATTATCCTTTACGGAATCAGACAGCTAGACCCGAACATCTTTTAGTTCTTTTCCTAGCTGGGTGTTGGCATCTTGGAGTTTGTTCCTCTCCTGCTGCACCCTCATAAGCACCTTCTCGCTGGCCTTCAGCTGGCGCAGTAGATGTTGCTTGTCCGGATCTAGTCCGGCACCATCTCCAATATTATTGTCAGACTTATACACAAGCCGCACTTCATAAACTACTTATCTTTTCGAAGTATGTATTACCAGAGGGGTCTCTGTGGCTCCCCCTGCGGCGGCTAGTGCGGCCTCAAGTTGGGCCTTGCACTCTTGAAGCTCCTGGGACAGGTGGGTATTCTTCTCCGTAAGATCCTGCATAACTAATGATCCTTAAATCAGTTATTCTAACTATTTTAAGTCTCGGGGGCTACTGGCATATATAACTATTAAAATTCCTCACCCGTATGTCTTTGACATATTGCTCCGTGGCTCTGGTTAAACCATCTCGAGCGGCACGGAGGTGCGCGTCTCCCGCATTAAAGGCATTCAACGCCTCCGGGGAGAAACACGCGTCACGAAGAACTGTCCGGCGGCGCCTGTGATTCATGGCACTCTCCACCTCAGACCTGGTGGCGGACAGCCTGTCGGCATCCTCCATTGGAGGAGCATCCGGCTCACGCCTTGTGTTCGCCTCCCCTCCGGACCAGGCGTTGGAGCCTGGCTGGCGGAGGCTTGATTGGCAACCTCTCCGGGCACAGTCCGGCGAGCGCTCTTTCTCCTAAAAAATCATGAGTGTTAAAATACCTCCTAGGAATCTTTCCCTTAAATATGGTGGTGCGCCATACTGTTGCGGCGACGTTTCGATTCGTGCCTCTCCTCTTTCGCCTGCTAGGCCAAACTGACCCTTGTTGGTCAGCCGCCGCGGGTTCGGCTTCCTGCCTTAAAGGCACCTCCTGCGGGGCACCGTTGGTATACGGTGGTCAGAAATAAGCATGGATGAGTAATGATGTCAGGACCCCGGTCACAGTTACCTGGAAAGCTGGAGAAAAACTGGGGTAGTCGGCCGTAATGGTGACCAAAGCATTGTCCACACTAAGTTGGTGGAACACCCCATCGATCAGCTCCACCTCTATGTCCGGATCTTCTTCGGAGGCCAGATCAAGGGATCGTCCCAGATCCTCGGGTTGTGGAGTCAGGCTGTGTATGCCCTCTACGTCCCGGCGCAGTTCCTGCGTCGAAATCACAAAGTAAGACACTTAACTTTGGAAATATGGATCGGATAGATAAACGTCCGCTTACCCAGCTCCGAGGGTTATTCATGGAGAATCCATTCAATGGACTCGCGCGGAGGAAGTCCTCTTTCTCCCCCTTGTACAACCGGACAAGATCTTCACCAGATCGGCAACCGATCCCGGCCCCTTACGGCCATGACTGGTGGCGTCATCCTCTCCGTTGAAATCCCACATGGGGTGGCCCCTATATTGGAGCGACTGCACCCCTTGCATGATGCACGTGGCCATGACTCCAATCATGGTCAATCCGGAATGAGCCAGTAACCTTATCCGGCCCATCAGATATTGGACGCCCCTATCATTCTCCTGTTGAGGGCTCCGCGGGCGCCAACTAAGGCGTTTCTTCAAAGGAGCGTTGCTGAACTCTGGGAGGCCGATCCGAACTGGGTCCGGCAGTGGGGCGTCTTCCATATAAAACCATTCCGAAGGCCAGTCTTCGGACGCCTTCTTCGGGGTTCCGGATAGGTATCCGGTCCCGGCGATGCGCCATATTTCGGCTCCGCCCACTTGATATATCGACCCCTCATGAGAATGGGGTACGAGGCAAAACAGTCTCTTCCACAACGCAAAATGGGCCTCGATGCCCAAGAACAGCTTGCAAAGGGCTACAAAGCCCGCGATGTGCAAGATGGAGGCAGGTGTGAGGTGGTGAAGCTGGAGCCCATAGAACTCCAGGAGCCCCCGGAGAAATGGATGTATGGGAAATCCGAGTCCCCTTATTAGATAAGGGACGAAGCATACCCGCTCTCCTTTGGAGGGATTGGGGACGCTCTCCGCCTGCTTTCCACCCTTGTAGGTGGCCAGTCCGGCTCGAACCGGAACCATGAAGGCTGGGGGAAGGTATCCCTCTGCTTGGAGCGTCACTAGCTCGCTATGCGGGACTGCACATCTCCTCCAATCTCCTGGCTGAGGGCTGGGAGCGCAAGAGGAGGAGCTGCATCGACCGTCCATGATGGGATGGATTTTTGTCAGAGGCGCTTCGATGAGTACTCGCGGAAGGAGGATGGTGTGATTCGGATCTAGATCCTTGCCTCTCTTATAGGCAGCTTATTCGCGCAGCTAGGGAGTAAAACGTAAAAATACCCTGGCTTTTCGCATTCATACGACACGTGGAAGAGGGCCATTATTAGACGTGGAAGCCAAGGAGTGCAACATTTAAGGAAGCCGGACACTATTCGGCAAGCACATGGAATTTAGAGAACCCGCCTTGCAAAGCCGAAGACGATATATGCGCCAGACTCATCGTCATTGAAGCCTGGTTCGGGGGCTACTGAGGGAGTCCTGGACTAGGGGGTGTCCGGATAGCCGAACTATCATCATTGGCCGGACTCCTAGACTATGAAGATACAAGATTGAAGACTTCGTCCCGTGTCCGGATGGGACTTTCCTTGGCGTGGAAGGCAAGCTTGGCAATACGGATATGTAGATCTCCTACCATTATAACCGACTTTGCGTAACCCTAGCTGAGGGAGTCCTGGACCAGGGGGTGTCCGGATAGCTGAACTATCATTATCGGCCAGACTCCAAGACTATGAAGATGCACGATTGAAGACTTCGTCCCGTGTCTGGATGGGACTTTCCTTGGCGTGGAAGGCAAGCTTGGAAATACGGATATGTAGATCTCCTACCATTGTAACCGACACTGTGTAACCCTAGCCCTCTCTGGTGTCTATATAAACTGGAGGGTTTTAGTCCGTAGGACGAACAAGCATTACAACAATCATACCATAGGCTAGCTTCTAGGGTTTAGCCTCCTTGATCTCGTGGTAGATCCACTCTTGTACTACCCATATCATCAATATCAATCAAGCAGGAGTACGGTTTTACCTCCATCGAGAGGGCCCGAACCTGGGTAAAAACATCGTGTCCCTTGTCTCCTGTTACCATCTGCCTAGACGCACAGTTCGGGATCCCCTACCTGAGATCTTCCGGTTTTAACACCGACATTGGTGCTTTCATTGACAGTTCCTCTTTGTCCTCACTGATAGGCTTGATGGCCCCTTCAATCATCAACAACGACACAGTCCAGGGTGAGACCTTTCTCCCCGGACAGATCTTCGTATTCGGTGGCTTTGCACTGCGGACCAATTCCCTTGGCCATCTAGAGCAGATCGAAAGTTACGCCCCTGGCCGTCAGGTCAGATTTGGAAGTCTAAACTTCACGGCTGACATCCGCGGAGACTTGATCTTCGACGGATTCGAGCCACAGCCGAGCGCGCCGCACTGTCACGATGGGCATGATTTAGCTCTGTTGCCAGATAGTGCCCTGGAGGCCGCACATGAGTCCGCTCCGACCCTTAATTCGGAGCCGACCGCGCAGATCGAGGACGGGTGGCTAGACACCGCCTCAGGGGCTGCAACCCCTACGGCGATGGAGCCGAATACCTACCTTGTCCCTTGTGGACCTCGTGACTCTGAGGTGCCGGACTCCTTGCCGGACTTCGAACCTCCTGCGCCCCTACCAATCGAATCCGATTGGGCGCCGATCATGGAGTTCACCGCCGCAGACATCTTTCAACACTCACCTTTCGGCGACATCCTGAATTCGCTAAGGTATCTCTCGTTATCAGGAGAGACCTGGCCGAACTGCGGTCGGGACGGTTGGGATATGGATGACGAAGAAATTGAAAGCCCACCCACCACCCACTTTATAGAAACTGTCGACGATCTAACCGACATGCTAGACTTCGACTCCGAAGACATTGACGGTATGAACGATGATGCCGGAGACGACCAAGAACCAGCACCTACTGGGCACTGGAAAGCCACCTCAACTCATGACATATACATGGTGGACACACCAAAAAGAAGCGACAACGAGGAACAATGGGAAGCGACGAAGGATAATTCCCCCGAAAAACAACCAAAACGGCGACGCAAGCGCCGCCCGAAGTCCCGCCTTGATAACAACAGCACCCATAATGACCCAGCCGTAGAGCAGGGCAAACCAGTGGACGATGAACATGCAACCAAGCAACCATCCGAACAAGATGAATCGGACAATCAACCCATCCTCGGCGAAAACAACAGTCCAGACGAGCTCACGCCGGACACATCACCGGAGCATAAGAACCTTCACAAAAGGCTCGTCGCCACTGCAAGAAGTTTGAAGAAGCAGAAATGGAAGCTCAAAACAGCGGAAGATGTACTCAGAATGAGGTGGAGCAAAGTACTCAAAACCGCAGACCAATACGGCAATAGTCACCAAGCAAAGAGCTACCCGAAGCGCAAGCTGCTGCCCGAATTCGACAGGAGGCCGTAGAGCCACGACAATCAAAAAGCAAAGAGGCCGCCTGGCCGGAATGACGACCAGATGACAGGCCAAGAGCAGCAAGCGGCGCCGCACACAAGCCGGCACATGACACACATAAAGATCCTCGCAAAAAGGATGGCCCGGTCAGGTCCATTTACGGGCCAAAAAAGAGGGCCCCAGGAAGCAAAACAACACGCCGAGTGTTCGAAGATAACAACACACCTAAATACAGGGGCGCCACACACCCACTATGTTTCACCGATGAGGTGTTGGATCATGAATTTCCAGCGGGATTCAAGCCCGTAAACATAGAGGCATACGACGGAACAACAGACCCCGGAGTCTGGATTGAGGATTACATCCTACACATGCATATGGCTAGAGGAGACGATCTCCACGCCATAAAATACCTACCCCTCAAGCTCAAAGGGCCAGCTCGGCATTGGCTCAAAAGCCTCCCCGAAAATACCATTGGAAGTTGGGAAGAGCTCGAGGACGCATTTAGAGCAAATTTTCAGGGGACTTATGTCCGCCCTCCGGATGCAGACGATTTAAGTCACATAACTCAACAGCCCCGAGAGTCAACGCGCAAATTCTGGAATAGGTTCCTCACCAAAAAGAACCAAATAGTCGACTGTCTGGACGCCGAAGCCTCAGCAGCTTTTAAACATAACGTCCGAGACGAATGGCTCGCCAGACACCTCGGCCAGGAAAAGCCAAGAACAATGGCCGCGCTAACGAGCCTCATGACCCGCTTTTGCGCGGGGGAAGATAGCTGGCCGGCAAGATGCAGCACCAGCGACCCGAGTACATCCGAGATCAGAGATGGAAATGGAAAATCACGACGCAGAAAAGATCAGCGCCGAAATAAGGAAAATGGCCCAAAGAACACGGCGGTCAACGGCGGATTCAAAAGCTCTCGGCCGAACAGCAAAACACTAACCCTTAAGGACAATAGTGATGAGCTATCCAACCTAAACAAAATCTTGGATAGGATATGCCAAATTCACAGTACCCCCGGGAAGCCTGCAAACCACACCCACAGAGATTGTTGGGTTTTCAAGCAGTCCGGCCGACTTAACGCTGAACACAAGGGGCTCGACACACCGAGCAAGGACGATGACGAACCCCACAAGCAGAGCGCCGGACAACAAAAGAACTTCCCACAATAGATCAAAACAGTGAATTCACTTCAAGTGATAACAAGGAAAAATAGTGCGGCACCTACCAAAGCGCATGCCGCACGGTCCACCCCAGCGGAATCCCAAGATTGGATGTCAAAACCAATTACTTTCGACCATCTGGATTACTCCAGAAGTATTCGAAACGCAGGATGGACTCCTCTGATATTGGATCCTATAATCGACGGACTACAATTTACACAAGTCCTAATGGATGGCGGCAGCGATTTAAACCTGCTATATCCGGACACAATCCGCAAGTTGGGGATAGACCCTACTAAAATTCACCATAGCCGCACTTCCTTCAAAGGAGTGACGCCAGGCCCTCACGCCAAGTCCACGGGCTCCTTAATACTAGAAGTTGTGTTCGGTTCACCCGACAACTTCCGTGGCGAAAAGCTAATCTTCCATGTCGCCGCATTTAAAAGTAGCCATCAAGCACTATTCGGACGTGAAGCTTTCGTCTGCTTTAACGCAATACCGCACTATGCGTCTCTTACACTTAAAATGCCCGGTCCACGCGGCATCATCTCCTTACAAGGTCACTCAAGAGCCCGGACATGGCTAGGCGAGTCCGGCACAAATAAACTAGGGGCTTCCTAGCCGCATACCCCTTCACAAGGGGCTGTGCGTATGAACAATAAGAGCCAATAAAAGCTCAACTTTATTCATTTATTCATACTCTGTTTTAAATACATTTTTCGCATGATTTCTTTTCAAACTAAGTTCCTCTCTTTTACAGATGAATAGCGTGCTACACCCGTCCAGGATACAGCACAACGGAGACACAGGCGCAGACGTGCAGCAGGGACCCGTTGCAAGGATTCTTTTCAGATTAAGACCCTGCGTAAACCTTTCTTACTGTCTCTTGTTTCCCCCGGTTTTTTTAGTATAACCGAGGAGGAGGCTGGCGTTTTGGCATCGGCCGCGTCAGAAATTCTCGCTCGTACCTGGACACTAGGGGCTTAGGGCATTGTTCTGCCCGTTATCATAAAGACCGAATACCTTAGGGAGTGTTCGGTGTCTTGAGTTAGGCCTTATATGCATCAACTCCGAATCATGTCTTTGGTCAAATGTTGGGTTTGCCGGGCTCCTGTGTTTTGCTGCCTTACGTTCCGTATCATCGGCTAACGCGGCACCAGGAGAACTACTGCGATTGTGCCCCGGTTCGGCCGGGCGAGCACCTCAGTATAGAAAGCCGAAAACTGACTATCATGATACAGCGAGAGACTGGTCAACCACTCGATCGACTACCGGAACGTCTAGAATTCCTCCGCTTTGACGAAGGACCGTTTCCCGGTCAGGCACATACGCGCCCCGAATTCGGAGAGCGCGGTGCCCCTAGGGGCTATATCGTAGCCCCACCTTCGAACTCCTATGGCTAAGTGAAAGTGATAAAGCATTATAGTCCGGTTGCCTCGTTTGCTACGCTACCACCTCCTTCACAGGACCAAGACATTGGATTAAGTGTGAAAATGCGCTATTTTGCAAACACCCCCGCACCATGTGCGTGGGGGCTGAAGCCGAAGACTGCCATCTTTCAGGTTATACACAAGTATACATTAATGGCCGCACATGAGATATTTCAATACTTGAACGCACAAGTATAAAAAGCACTTATATTATGAATATCGTTTTACAAATCATAAAGATCATTTGAACATGACATTTTTTGAGCACTGCGTCTCTATTACACGAGCACCCTGCAGGACTTCCCCAAAATAGTGCTCGGCGGGTAACCGGCTCTCGTCCGAACCCCGGGTTGCAACATCGGTGGCATCCATCTCCGTCCAGTATGTCTTCACACAGGCGAGGGCCATCCGTGCACCCTCTATACATGCTGACCGCTTCATCGCCTTGATATGCGGCACCGCCCCAAGGAATTGCTGCAATAAGCCAAAATAACTCTTTTGGGCCTATCCGGCCACAGATGAGCCACTACATCCGTGATGGCAAATCCGGACAATCTATTCAGCTCAGCCCACTCAGCCAACCGATCGGTCAACGGAAGTGTACGCTCCGGACTGTGGAATTGAGACCAAAAAAGCTCTTCCATCTCGTGATCCTTTTGACTTCGGAAGTGCACAACCGCATCCGCCGCACTTGCCGCCAAATCCAGATAAGGAACCTCCGGACCCCACAACTGGCCAAGCTGAGCATACTTCTGATCTGTGAACTTCCTGCGCAGCAGAAAGGGCTTGCCAGCCGCAATGTCTACGGCCCGACGCAGCTCCTCCTTTATAGCCCTCATTGCAGGACGTGCATCCTTGGCTTCGGCGGTGGCCTTCTTCAGGTCTTCTTGCTCTGTTTGGTGTTCTTTTTCAAGAACCTCATAGCGGTCGGTAACATCCTTCAGCTTCACGGCCATTCCGGCCATCTCCTCCCTGCTTCGGCAGTGAGCAGCCCTTTCGGCTTCTAGCTCTTCGGCTGCCTTCGAGGCAGCCACATCACTCCTTCTGGCTTGCTCCTTGGCTCGAGAAAGCTCTGCCCGAAGGTCCTCCACAGCAGCGGCACCATCTACATTAAGCATACATGTTGTAAGGAATGGGCATCAGCTCCCTTACTAGGTGACCACAGAGAAACAACCTACCTTGTGACTCGTCAAGTCGTTTATTGACCAGCGTGATGTCCGCATCCGCAACGTCGAGTTGCCGCTTTAGTTCGGAAACTCCATCAGTCCGGCTGGCCACCGGACTATCTGCCACCTGCATAGGAAAGGCGGGAATTAATACCTGGGATTATGATCCTCGGCACGCTGTCGCTTTCGACAACATACCGAGTCTCAGGGGCTACTATCTATACAGGGCGCACTTTATGTGCAAAACTGTCAAAAGGTATGTCATTTTTACGTACCCCAAACCCCGCCAGCAAACTTCTGACGGCATCATGCAACCCGCCCTCGGCGGATGAAATTATTTCAATCACCGTACTCATCAATGTATGGTGACCTTCTGAGATAGACGCCCTCTCGAGCAGATCCTTTAGCTCCCCCGGCCGTACACCAGTTGGTGCCGAACTCTCCGGCCCTGCCGCACTCGGGGATACCCTCCGCAACGACACCTCAGGGTCGTCCGCCCTGCCTGACGGTGCGGCAGATGGAGGCATCTCGCTCTCCATCATCTCCGGAAGAAGGTCCCCCGAAGACGAGCTCAGCTGAGAAGGACGGAGATCCGAACTACAAGGTAAAAACTTCGGTTATCCTCAGAAGCAAAATAGGGATGTCCCTTATTACAAAACTCCCCTTTTTCTACTTACGGCTCGCTGGAGGGCTGATTCCTTAGGGGAGATAGTGCGGCCGGGGCTTTCCCAGGCGCAGGACCCTCTGGTGAAGATCTCTTCCCCCGCTTTGAGGCCTTGGCCTCCGCGTCTTTGGAAGCGGTCCTCTTCTCCCCCTGGAAGGAGGGATTCTCGATCCCCCCTTTCTCGAAAGCCTCCTTGGTAGAGGCGGTAGTTTCTCTGTTTTCCCCTTCGCCTTCCTCTGAAGGTGCAACCTCCAGCATCTTGACCAACACAGGATTCGGCGCGGTCTCCGGGAGGGGGGCCAGACACCGTATCAGTTTCGCTTGCGCTATCCACTCCTATTCAAAGGACGATTGGTTTAAAGGCAAATCCAAGATATGCAAACGAATGGTATGTCTGGACACAGAGCTACTTACTTGAGTATCCGGGCGGTTGCAGCTTAGGCCGGCGTCCTCGGTCAATTCCGGATAAACCTCTTGTGATCCGAAGAACAATTTGTACATCTCCACGGGTGTCGTACCCATGAAGTGTTGGAGAGCTCGTGGTCCCTCCGGATTGAACTCCCACAGGCGGAGAGGGCAACGTTTGCAGGGCAGAAGATGCCTAATCAGCATAACCTGCGTCACCACGACCAGATTGATCTCCCTCTCTTGGAGGTCTCGAATCTGGCCCTGCAATAGGGGTACGTCCTTGGACGGCCCCCAATCAAGCCCTTTGCTGACCCATGACATCAGCCACTGTGGAGGACCCGGGCGAAAGACGGGCGGCGGCCTCTGCCTGCTGCCCCTGGGAGCGGTAATATAGAACCACTCCTGCTGCCACAAGCCGAGCTCCTCCTGAAAAGAGCCCTCGGGCCATGGAGCATCGGCCCTCTTGCTTATGACTGCCCCGCCGCACTCCACTTGACGCCCCTCAATCATCTTCGGCTCCACGTTGAAGGTTTCGAGCCACAAACCGAAGTGAGGGGTAGTGCGGAGGAAGGCCTCGTAGACGACAATAAACGATGAGATATGGAGGATGGACTCCTGAGCCAAGTCATGGAATTCCAGCCCATAGTAAAACATGAGCCCTCTCACAAAAGGGTCCATCGGGAAGCCTAAACGCCGACGGAGGTGGGACACGAACACGACGCTCTCGCCGGGCTTGGGAGTAGGAATGACTTGCCCTTTGGCAGGCAACCTATGTGAAATCTCGTAGGTCAGGTACCTGGCTTCTCTCAGCTTTAGCACGTCCTCTTCCGTGACGGAGGAGGGCATCCACCAGCCCTGTGGGTCGGAGCCGGACATTGTTGAAGGTCCGAGGCACTCGAATCTGGAGCTCTGGGTGTTGGAACTCGGGGCGAGGGGCAGATTCGATTGAGGGTTGAAGAAAAGAAACGAGCCTTGGTCTCATTATAAAGAGGGAGAATACCAAGAGCCGTCGCCGTAACCGTTTGGAACTCACCTTCGATGGAGGAGGCGTGGCAACGGGCACGGTTGGGTTACCCACGTCCGTATTGATGGGAATCCCGGAATAAGGGGAACACGATCTTTGCTTCGACAAGACGTGCCAAGGAAACCGCTTCGCTAAACGCGCTGAGGTGGTATAATAAAAACGATTCGAGTAAAGCCTTGGTAGTGGTGTGACGTCACACCATAAAATACGTCAACAGATGGAACTTGTGTACATATTATTCTCTCTACGGTGGTATGTGGAATTTATTTTGCAGAGCCGAACACTATCCTGGTGTTCGCAATCTTCTATGGATTATTCGGAAGAGGAACCCGCCTTGCAATGCCGAAGACAATATGCACGCCGGACTCGTCATCATTGAAGCCTGGATCAGGGGCTACTGAGGGAGTCCTGGACTAGGGGGTGTCCGGATAGCCGAACTATCATTATCGGTCGGACTCCAAGACTATGAAGATACACGATTGAAGACGTCGTCCCGTGTCCGGATGGGACTTTCCTTGGCGTGGAAGGCAAGCTTGGCAATACGGATATGTAGATCTCCTACCATTGTAACCGACTCTGTGTAACCCTAGCCCTCTCTGGTGTCTATAAGAACCGGAGGGTTTTAGTCCGTAGGACGAACAACCATTACAACAATCATACCATAGGCTAGCTTCTAGGGTTTAGCCTCCTTGATCTCGTGGTAGATCCACTCTCGTACTACCCATATAATCAATATCAATCAAGCAGGAGTAGGGTTTTACCTCCATCGAGAGGGCCCGAACCTGGGTAAAAACATCGTGTCCCTTGTCTCCTGTTACCATCCGCCTAGACGCACAGTTCGTGACCCCCTACTCGAGATCCGCCAGTTTTGACACCGACACTAGCCCTCTCCGGTGTCTATATAAACCGGAGGGTTTTAGTCCATAGGACGAACAATAATCATACCATAGGCTAGCTTCTAGGATTTAGCCTTCTTGATCTCATGGTAGATCCACTCTTGTACTACCCATATCACCAATATCAATCAAGCAGGAGTAGGGTTTTACCTCTGTCGAGAGGGCCCGAACCTGGGTAAAAACATTGTGTCCCTTGTCTCCTATTACAATCCGCCTAGACGCATAGTTCGGGACCCCCTACCCGAGATCCGCCGGTTTTGACACCGACACTAGCATATGCAGATATGGCCTTGGAACACTAAGACCGAAAGGTCGAGCATGAATCATATAGTAGATATGATCAACATAGTGATGTTCACCATTGAAAACTAATCCATCTCACGTGATGATTGGACATGGTTTAGTTGATTTGGATGACGTGATCACTTAGATGATTAGAGGGATGTCTATCTAAGTGGGAGTTCTTAAGTAATATGATTAATTGAACTTTAATTTATCATGAACTTAGTACCTGATAGTATTTTGCATGTCTATGTTGTTGTAGATCAATGGCCCGTGCTACCATTCCTTTTAATTTTAATGTGTTCCTAGAGAAAGCTAAGTTGAAAGATGATGGCAGCAACTACACAGACTAGGTCCGTAACTTGAGGATTATCCTCATTGCTGCACAGAAGAATTATGTCCTAGAAGCACCGTTAGGTGTACCACCCGCGCCCGCAACTACACACATTGTGAATGCCTGGCAGACGCGTGTTGATGACTACTTGATTGTTCAGCGTGCCATCCTTTACGGCTTAGAACCGGGACTTCAACAATGTTTTGAATGTCATGGAGCATATGAGATGTTCCAGGAGTTGAAGTTAATATTTCAAGCAAATGCTCGGATTGAGAGATATGAAGTCTCCAATAAGTTCTACAACGGTAAAATGGAGGAGAATAGTTCTGTCAGTGAACATATACTCAGAATGTCTGGGTACCACAACCACTTGACTCAACTGGGAGTTAATCTTCCTGGTGATAGTGTCATTGACAAAGTTCTTCAATTACTGCCACCAAGCTACAAAAGCTTCGTGATGAACTATAATATGCAAGGGATGAAGAAGACTATTCCCGAGATCTTCGCAATGCTAAATGCCGCGGAGGTAGAAATCAAAAAGGAGCATCAAGTGTTGATGGTCAACAAGACCACTAGTTTCAAGAAAAACGGCAAAGGGAAGAAGGGTAACTTCAAGAAGAACAACAAAAAGGTTACTGCTCAAGAGAAGAAACCCAAGTTTGGACCTAAGCCTGAAACTACGTGCTTCTACTGTAAAGGGACTGGTCACTGGAAACGGAACAACCCCAAGTATTTGGTGGATAAGAAGGATGGCAAAGTGAAAGGTATATTTGATATACATGTTATTGATGTATACTTAACTAATGCTCGCAGTAGTGCCTAGGTACTTAACTAATGCTCGCAGTTCTGTTGCTCATATTTGCAACTGAAAATAGGGGCTACGGATTAAGCGGCGATTGGCTAAGGATGAGGTGACGATGCCCGTGGGAAATGGTTCCAAAGTCGATGTGATCGCGGTCGGCATGCTACCTCTACATCTACCTCCGGGATTAGTTTTAGACCTGAATAACTGTTATTTGGTGCCAGCGTTGAGCATGAACATTATATCTGGATCTTGTTTGATGCGAGACAGTTATTCATATAAATCAGAGAATAACGGTTGTTTTATTTATATGAGTAATATCTTTTATGGTCCACCCTTGCTGAGTGGTCTATTTTTATTGAGTCTCGATAGTAGTGATACACATATTCATAGTGTTGAAGCCAAAAGATATAAGTTTAATAATGATAGTGCAACTTATTTGTGGCACTGCCATAAACTCCATAGTGATGGACTTTTGGAATCATTTGATTATGAATCACTTGGTGCTTGCGAACCGTGCCTTATGGGTAAGATGACTAAAACTCCATTCTCCGGAACAATGGAACGAGCTACTGACTTGTTGGAAATAATACATACCGATGTATGCGGTCCAATGAGTATTGAGACTCGTGGTGGGTATCGTTATTTTCTTACCTTCATAGATGATTTAAGCAGATATGGTTATATCTACTTAATGAAGCATAAGTCTGAAACATTTGAAAAGTTCAAAGAATTTCAGAGTGAAGTGGAAAATCATCGTAACAAGAAAATAAAGTTTCTACGATCTGATCGCGGAGGTGAATATTTGAGTTACGAGTTTGGTCTTCATTTGAAACAACATGGGACAGTTTCACAACTAACGCCACCTAGAACACCACAGCTTAATGGTGTGTCCGAACGTCGTAACTGTACTTTATTGGATATGGTGCGATCTATGATGTCTCTTACTGATTTACCGCTGTTGTTTTGGGGTTATGCTTTAGAGATGGCTGCATTCACTTTAAATAGGGCACCAACAAAATCCACTGGGACGACGCCTTATGAACTATGGTTTGGCAAGAAACCAAAGTTGTCATTTCTTAAAGTTTGGGGCTACGATGCTTATGTGAAAAAGCTTCAACCTAATAAGCTCGAACCCAAATCGGAGAAGTGTGTCTTCATAGGATACCCAAAGGAAACTGTTGGGTACACCTTCTATCAAAGATCCGAAGGCAAAATATTTGTTGCTAAAAATGGATCCTTTCTAGAGAAAGAGTTTCTCTTGAAAGAAGTGAGTGGGAGGAAAGTAGAACTTGATGAGGTAGTTGTACCTTCTCCCTTATTGGAAAGTAGTTCATCACAGAAATCAGTTCACGTGATTCCTACACCAATTAGTGAGGAAGCTAATGATCATGATCATGAAGCTTCAGATCAAGTTACTACCAAACCTCGTAGGTCTTCCAAAGTAATATCCGCACCATAATGGTACGGTAATCCCGTTCTTGAAGTCATGTTACTAGACCATGATGAACCTACGAACTATGAGGAAGCGATGATGAGCCCAGATTCCGCGAAATGGATTGAAGCCATGAAATCTGAAATGGGATCCATGTATGAGAACAAAGTGTGGACTTTGGTGGACTTGCCCGATGATCAACAAGCCATAGAAAATAAATGGATTTTTAAGAAAAAGACCGACGCAGACGGTAATGTTACTGTTTACAAAGATCGACTTGTTGTGAAAGGTTTTTGACAAGTTCAAGGAGTTGACTACGATGAGACTTTCTCGCCCATAGCGATGCTTAAGTCTGTCCGAATCATGTTAACAATTGCTGCGTTTTATGATTATGAAATTTTGCAAATGGATGTCAAAACTGCATTCCTGAATGGATTTCTAGAAGAAGAGTTGTATATGAGGCAACCGGAAGGTTTTCTCGATCCAAAGGGTGCTAATAGTGCAAGCTCCAACGATCCATTTATGGACTGGTGCAAGCCTCTCGGAGTTGGAATAAACTTTTTGATAGTGTGATCAAAGCATATGGTTTTATACAGACTTTTGGAGAAGCCTGTATTTACAAGAAAGTGAGTTGGAGCTCTGTAGCATTTCTAATCTTATATGTAGATGGCATATTGTTGATTGGAAATGATATAGAATTTCTGGATAGCATAAAGGGATGCCTGAATAAGAGTTTTTCTATGATAGACCTCGGAGAAGCTGCTTACATATTGGGCATCAATATCTATAGAGATATATCAAGACGCTTAATTGGATTTTCACAAAGCACATACCTTGATAAAGTTTTGAAGAAGTTCAAAATGGATCAGTCAAAGAAAGGGTTCTTGCATGTGTTACAAGGTGTGAAGTTGAGTCAGACTCAATGCCCGACCACTGCAGAAGATAGACAGAAAATGAAAGTCATTCCCTATGCTTCAACCATAGGTTCTATCATGTATGCAATGCTGTGTACCAGACCTGATGTATGTCTTGCTATAAGCATAGCAGGGAGGTACCAAAGTAATCTTGGAGTGGAGCACTGGACAGTGGTCAAGAACATCCTGAAATACCTGAAAAGGACTAAGGATATGTTTCTCGTTTATGGAGGTGAAAGAGAGCTCATTGTAAACGGTTACGTCGATGCAACCTTTGACACTGATCCGGATGACTCTAAGTCGCAGACCGGATACATATTTTTATTAAATGGAGGAGCTGTCAGTTGGTGCAGTTCCAAGCAAAGCATCGTGGCGTGATCTACGTGTGAAGCAGAGTACATTGTTGCTTCAGAAGCAGCAAATGAAGGAGTTTGGATGAAGGAGTTCATATCCGATCTAGGTGTCATACCTAGTGCATCGGGTCCAATTAAAATCTTTTGTGACAATACTGGTGCAATTGCCTTTGCAAAGGAATCCAAATTTCACAAGAGAACCAAGCACATCAAGAGACGTTTCAATTCCATCTGTCATCAAGTGTCAGAAGGGGACATAGAAATTTTCAAGATACACACGGATTTGAATGTTGCAGACCCGTTGACTAAGCCTCTTCCACGAGCAAAAAACGATCAGCACCAAAGCTCTATGGGTGTTAGAATCATTACTATGTAATCTAGATCATTGACTCTAGTGCAAGTGGAGACTGAAGGAATATGCCCCAGAGGCAATAATAAAGTTATTATTTATTTCCTTAATTCATGATAAATGTTTATTATTCATGCTAGAATTGTATTAACCAGAAACTTAATACATGTGTGAATACATAGACAAAACATATAGTCCCTAGTATGCCTCTACTTGACTAGCTCGTTAAATAAAGATGGTTATGTTTCCTAACCATAGACATGTGTTGTCATTTGATGAACGGGATCACATCATTAGGAGAATGATGTGATGGACATAACCCATCCGTTAGCTTAGCATTATGATCGTGGCAGTTTCATTGCTAGTGATTTCTTCATGACTTATACAAGTCTCAGACTATAAGATTATGCAACTCCCGAATACTGGAGGAACACTTTGTGTTCTACCAAACGTCGCAATGTAAATGGGTCATTATAAAGGTGCTCTACAGGTGTCTCCTAAGGTGTTTGTTGGGTTGGCACAGATCAAGATTAGGATTTGTCACTCCGTGTTTCGGAGAGGTATCTCTGGGCCCTCTCAGTAATACTCATCACTATAAAGCCTTGCAAGCATTGTGACTAATGAGTTAGTTGCGGGATGAAGTATTATGGAATGAGTAAAGAGAATTGCCGGCAACGAGATTGAACTAGGTATTGAGATACCGACGATCGAATCTCGGGCAAGTAATATACCGATGACAAAGGGAACAAAGTGTGTTGTTATGCGGTTTGACTGATAAAGATCTTCATAGAATATGTAGGAACCTATATGAGCATCCAGGTTCCACTATTGGTTATTGACCGGAGACGTGTCTCGGTCATGTCTACATAGTTCTTGAACCCGTAGGGTCCGCATGCTTAACATTCGATGACGATTGGCATTATGAGTTTATGTGATATGATGTACCAAAGATTGTTCGGAGTCCCGGATGTGATCATGGACATGATGAGGAGTCTCGAAATGGTCGATACATAAAGATTGATATATGACGACTATATTCGGACACCGAAAGTGTTTCGGAGAAGTTTCGGATAAAACCGGAGTGCTGGAGGGTTACCGGAACCCCCCGGGGGAACTAGTGGGCCTAGATGGGCCTTAGTGCGAGAAGAGGATGGGCCAGGAGGGGCTGGCCTAGCCCCCCCTTGAGTCTGAATAGGACAAAGGAAGGGGGTGGCGCCCCCCTTTCCTTTCCTTCCCCCTCTTCCTTCCTCCTTCCCCCTCTCTTCCCTTGTTGGAAAACTACTAGGAATAGGATTCCTAGTAGGAATCCTACTTGGGGCACGCCCCATGAGGGCCGGCTGGCCTCCCCCCTTGCTCCTTTATATACGGGGGCAGAGGGCACCCTAGAACATTCAAGTTGATTGTTTAGCCATGTGCGGTGCCCCCCTCCACAGATTTCCACCTCGGTCATATCGTCGTAGTGCTTAGGCGAAGCCCTGCGCTGATAACTTCATCATCACCGTCACCACGTCGTCGTGCTGGCGAAACTCTCCCTCGACCTCAGCTGGATCTAGAGTTCATGGGACGTCATCGAGCTGAACGTGTGCAGATCACGGAGGTGCGGTACCTTCAGTGCGAGGATCGGTCAGATCGTAAATACGTACGACTACATCAACCGCGTTTTCATAACGCTTCCACTTTCGGTCTACGAGGGTATGTAGACAACATTCTCCCCTCTCGTTGCCATGCATCACCTAGAGATAGATCTTGCATGATTGTAGGAATTTTTTTTGAAATTACCGCGTTCCCCAACACTTTTTACCTAGGTTTGGGCTGCTGGGAAACATAAACCCTACTCATGCTTCGGTGGATTGAGGGAAGGACTGTGATGAACATGCAGCATTCAAGCCCGGCAAGGTCACCTCGAGGAGAGCAGCTACGCGCATATGAGTGTACAAGGGTCCAAATCCTCTTCTAGGTTGCCATGGCCCTCCTTTTATAGGCTAAGGGATAACCATAGTGGCAAACAGTCATTATCTAGTTATTAGATAGCCAATAGTGCTATCATACCTAACTCTGGTAGTTAGGACATAGTGCACTAAATGCACTGCTAGGTGTCATGCTGAGGATGCCACCCGGCAAGCCTGCCGTGCCACTTAGTCATCTTCTACCTCTTTGCTTGACACGTGATGCGGCTTGAACTACATCGATATTTCCCCAAAGAGGAAGGGATGATGCAGCACATCTACAGTAGGTATTTCCCTCAGTGATGAGACTAAGGTTATCGAACCAGTAGGAGAACCACGCAACACTATGTAAACAGTTGATAACCCACAAGTATAGGGGATCGCAACAGTTTTCGAGGGTAGAGTATTCAACCCAAATTTATTGATTCGACACAAGGGGAACCAAAGAATATTCTCAAGTATTAGCAGGTGAGTTGTCAATTCAACCACACCTAAAAGACTTAATATATGCAGCAAAGTATTTAGTAGCAAAGTAGTATGGAAGTAACGGTAACGGTGGCAGAAGTGACAGTAGCAGTTTTGTAGCAATCGTAACAGTGGCAATGGAGAAGTAACTAGGCAAAGATCGATATGAAACGAGCTCATAGGCAATGGATCAATGATGGATAATTATGTCAGATAGCATTCATCATGCAACAATTATAACATTCGGTGACACAGAACTAGCTCCAGTTCATCAATATAATGTAGGCATGTATTCCGAATATAGTCATACTGAAAGGATCAAGATGGACCTAGAGGGGGGTGAATAGGTACAATTACAAATTTTAATTGTTACTAAGCAATTTTAGGCACTAATGCAGAATATGATGTTGAGACTAACAATTGCAAGTGTGTAGCTATGAGGTAAGCAAGGTAAACAGGTAACACAAGTAGGAGAGTAAGTAAACACAATATGATATAAGTAAAGACTGACAGACAAGTAATCACAACTAGGGAGTTAGGGTTAGGGATAACCGCAACTCTGGGAGACGAGGATGTATGCCGATGTTCACTTCCTTGGAGGGAAGCTATGTCACCGTTAGAGAGGGGGGTGCTACCACGAAGGCACACAAACGCCATGAAGGCCCACCCTATTCTCCCTTTGAGGCAACACCATGAAGGCGTTTCTCAACCACTAGTGGTAGACCTTGAGGTGGTCTCCAAACCTTCACAAACTTTCCGGGGGTAATCACAAAGAACGATTCCTCTCTGAATGACTCCTACCGCCTAGGAGTCTCCAACCTCCAACAGTAACAAGAACAATGGTGAAAAGCTCAAGAAGGGGAAGGAGTGGTGTCGGTGTCAAAACCGGCGGATCTCGGGTAGGGGGTCCCGAACTGTGCGTCTAGGCGGATGGTAACAGGAGACAAGGGACACGATGTTTTTACCCAGGTTCGGGCCCTCTCGATGGAGGTAAAACCCTACTCCTGCTTGATTGATATTGATGATATGGGTAGTACAAGAGTGGATCTACCACGAGATCAAGGAGGCTAAACCCTAGAAGCTAGCCTATGGTATGATTGTTGTAATGGTTGTGTTGTTCTACGGACTAAAACCCTCCGGTTTATATAGACACTGGAGAGGGCTAGGGTTACACAGAGTCGGTTACAATGGTAGGAGATCTACATATCCGTATCGCCAAGCTTGCCTTCCACGCCAAGGAAAGTCCCATCCGGACACAGGACGGAGTCTTCAATCTTGTATCTTCATAGTCTTGGAGTCCGGCTAACGATGATAGTCCGGCTGTCCGGACACCCCCTAGTCCAGGACTCCCTCAGTAGCCCCCGAACCAGGCTTCAATGACGATAAGTCCAGCGCGTATATAGTCTTCGGCGTTGCAAGGCGGGTTCTCCTTTAAGTTCCATGTACCTGCCGAATAGTGTCCAGCTCTTTTGTAAACGTTGCGCTCCTTGGCTTCCACGCCCAATAATGGCCTTCTTCCACGCGTCGCACGAATGCGAAAAGCCAGGGTATCTTTTATGTTTTACCCCCTGGCTGCGCAAATAATTTGCCTATAAGAGAGGCAAGAATCCAGATCGAAATCACACCATCTTCCTTCCGCGAGTACTCATCGGAGCGCCTCTGACCAAAAATCCATTCCATCATGGACCGTCGATGCGGCTCCTCCTCTCACGCTCCCAGCCCTCTGCCAGGAGATTGGAGGAGATGTTCTATCCCTCACAATGAGCTAGTGACGCTCCAAGCAGAGGGATATCTTCCTCCGGCCTTTATGGTTCCGGTTCGAGCCGGGCTGGCCACCTACAAAGGTGGGAAGCAAGCGGAGGCTACCCCAAGTCCCAACAAAGGGGAGCGGGTATGCTTCGTCCCCTATCTGATAAGGGGGCTCAGATTTCCTGTACATCCGTTCCTCCGCAGGCTCCTGGAGTTCTACGGACTCCAGCTCCATCACCTCACGCCCACCTCGATTCTGCATATCGCGGGCTTCGTAGCTCTTTGCGAGCGATTTCTGGGCATCGAGCCCCATTTTGCGCTGTGGAAGAGGTTATTTTGCCTCGTACCCCGCTCTCACGAGGGGTCCATATATCAAGTGGGCGGTGCCGAAATATGGCGCATCGCCGGGACCGGATATCCATCCGGAACCCCTAAGAAGGCGTCCGAAGACTGGCCTTCCAAATGGTTTTATGTAGAAGACGCTCTATTGCCGGACCCTATTCGGATTGGCCTCCCGGAGTTCAGCAATGCTCCTTTAAAGAAATGCCTGAGTTGGCGTCCGCGGAGCCCCCAGCTGGAGGAAGACAAGAGCGTCCATTATTTGATGGGTCGGATAAGGTTACTGGCCCATTCTGGACTGACCATGATTGGAGTCATGGCCACGTGCATCATGCGGGGGGTGCAGCCGCTTCAATACAGGGGCCACCCCATGTGGGATTTCAACGGAGAGAATGATGCCACTCATCATGGCCGCCAAGGGCCGGGATCGGCCGAAGACCTGGTGAAGATTCTGTCCGGCCTGTACAAGGGGGAGAAGGAGGACTTCCTCCAGACGAGCCCATTGAATGGGTTCTCCATGAACAACCCTCGAAGCTGGGTAAGCGAATGTTCATTTATCCGACCCACGCTTTCAAAGTTAAGTACCTTACTTTACAGTTTTGACGCAGGGTTTGCGCCGGACTGTGGAGAGCATGCATAGCCCGACTCCACAGCCCGAGGATCCAGAAAGATCCCTTGATCCGTCCTCCGAAGAGGATCCGGACATAAAGGTGGAGCTAATCGATGGGGTGTTCCATCAACTCAGCATGGACAATGCTCTAGTCGCCATTACGGCTGACTACCCGGCCTATCTCCGGCTCCCCAGGTGATTGTGACCGAAGTCCTAACACCATTATTCCGTCCTCGCGCATTTCTGACCGCCGTGTACCATGGTGTCTCGCAGGGGGCGCCTTCAGGGCAGGAGGCCGAGGTCACGGCAGCTGGCCAACAAGGGTCAGTCCGGCCAGCAGGCGGAAGAGGAGTGCGGCGCGGATCGAGACGTCGCCGCAATGGTATAGCTCGCGATTTTTATTTAGGACAAAGTTCCTAGGAAATGTTTGAATGCTCATGACCTTTGCAGGAGAAAGAGTGCCCGCCGGACTGTAGGCGTAGGAGTTGCCAACCCAGCTTCTGCCAGCCAGGCTCCAACGCCTGGTCTGGAGGGGGAGGCGAGCGCTAGGCGCGAGCCGGATACTCCTCCAACGGAGGATGCCGACAGACTGTCCGCCACCAGGTCTGAGGTGGAGAGTGCCATGAACCATAGGCGCCGTCGGACAGTTTTTCGTGACGCATGCTTCTCCCCTGAGGCGTTGAATGTCTTTAAAGCGGGGGACACGCACCTCCGTGCTGCTCAATATGGTTTGACCAGAGCCACGGAGCAGTATGTGAAGGACATATGGGTAAGAGATTTTAATAGTTGTATATGCCAGTAGCCCCCGAGACTTAAAGTAGTTGGAATAACTGATTTAAGGATCATATGATATGCAGGATCTTACAGAGAAGAATACCCGATTATCCCAGGAGCTACAAGAGTGCAAGGCCAACCTTGAGGCCGCACTAGCCGCCGCAGGAGGAAGACCCCTCCTGGTAACACATTATTTCAAAAAGATAATCGGTGTGTGGCATGCGTGTAAGTCTGACAATGACATTACAGGTGGTGCCGGACAGGATCCGGACAGGCAAGAACTACTGCGCCAACTGAAGGCCGGCGAGAGAGTGCTGACGAGGGTGCAGCAGGAAGGAACAAGCTCCAGGATGCCCATGCCCAGCTTGGAGAAGAGTTGAAAGGTGTTCGGGCCGAGCTGTCTGGCTCCGTGAAGGAGAATCAGCGGCTTCGTCGCGGCATCTATAGTAAGTGCTTGAGCGAACTCCTTTGAAAAGAAGAGTTCGGCGAGGAAGTCAATTGACAAAAATATGTCTGCAGGTGTGCTCACAGGTCGCCCCGCGGAGGAGATGCCCATATCAACGGGTGACCAACTTCCCGAGCTGGTGCAACTGCTCGAACGAGTTCGGCAGGCAATGAGCGGCGTCATCCAGGCCTTATGGCCGTCCCTCTCCCTACCCGAGGGCCTTGGAGAGCTTGCGGAGAAGCTTCAGGGAGCATGGAAGCGCTTCCGTTTACGGAAGATTTTGGCCTGCCGCCAGGGTGCCAGGGAGGCCTGGGCCATGGTGAAGACGCGGTACAAGAAGGCGGATCCCAACCACATGGCCGAGGTCGGACCTGTGGGGCCCGATGGGAAGGAGATCCCTGTGAGTTTAGTGTACGGCCAAGTAGAGTTGGCCGCTAAATATTCCCAACGGGACTGTAAATTAGACAGCCTGTTAGACGGGATCGAGGAGGAATACAGTTAGTCGATTTGACAATGTATTTTAAAATGACATGTAAAATGCCTTCTAGCCGGATTGTAGATCGTTTGTCTTTGCCGACCTTTTCGCTTCAACCTCGGGACCCTAGAGTCTGGAGTGTGTCCGAATACCTTCTCGGTTAAGAAACAACCGGGGAATGCATGGAGACAAGGCGTAGGGGTCATTAGTGCTTTATCAGACAAGTGCCCAACTAGTTATGTTATATTACATGGTTAGTAAGAAACATCTTCCAGGGAGAATAGTTCCGTTAAGGGTTCCTTTCCCTGGGAGGCATGCCCTAAAGTGCATGTCCGGACTGCGAAAAGAGCAGGAAAACATCTGGGGGCAAATAAATAAATGGGTAAAAAATCACCTTTCAAGTCACCGACTGAATATTCCCTTAAGAACGCTAGCTTTCAGCTTCACCCAGTCTGAGGTACACATCCGGCTGACCCGGCAGTAACAATCGCAGAGGTGCTCCCTTTACGTCCTAGCCGAACAATCGGGAATGTAGGGGTAAGCACAGGAGCCAGGCAACCCAGCTTGGCCAAAACTTAAGTCATATCGATGCATATAATGGTGAATAAAAGGTACACGTGGAAGTTTGACACATGTGCTGGGCATGAAGCCCTTATAATTAAGCTTCTGGTAAAGAAGCCCCCAGGTATAATGAGTGCGGATAGCACATCAAGTGTGTGCGAACAATGCGCAAGTAGGCCTTTAAGGGCTTTTATGAAAAGGGGTGAGAGAAGAAACAAGAGAAACAAAAGACAGCTGAAGTGTAAAAATTTGGGCGGGGGAAGGGGACGAACTCTTAGTCCGGCGCTAGGCATAGAATCTTCGCAGGCGGGCTGCGTTCCATGGGTTCGGCTCGAGTCGGTTGTCCGATGCATGTTGCAGACGGTACGCTCCGCCAGTCAGGACATGATCGATAATGAAGGGGCCTTCCCATTTGGGTTTGAGCTTGTCCTTTTTCTTGTCCGGCAGGCGTAGAACTAGTTCGCGAACATTGTAAGTCTTAGCCCGTACTTCTCTGCTTTGATATCTTCGAGCCTGCTGCTGATAGAATGCGGAATGAGCCTTGGCGAAGTCGCATTCTTCCTCCAATGCGTCCAAGCTGTCCTGCCGATCCAGCTCGGCTTCTCTTTCTTCGTACATGCGCACTCGAGGTGAGTCATGAATGATGTCGCAGGGCAAAACTGCCTCTACGCCGTATACCATAAAAAATGGTGTGAATCCGGTAGTACGGTTGGGCGTTGTCCGCAGCCCCCAGAGTACGGAGTCAAGCTCCTCTACCCAGTGCGTGTCAGATTTCGTAAGGGACCGCACTAGTCTGGGTTTGATGCCGCTCATTATTAGACCATTTGCTCGTTCCACTTGACCGTTGGTTTGAGGATGATAGACTGAAGCGTAATCGAGCTTAATGCCCATATTTTTGCACTATAATTTAACCTCGTCGATCGTGAAGTTCGTGCCGTTATCGGTAATGATGCTATGGGGGACACCATAACGGTGTACTACCCCGGATATGAAGTCTATCACTGGTCCAGACTCTGCCGTTTTAACTGGCTTGGCCTCTATCCATTTGGTGAATTTGTCCACCATGACCAATAGGTACCTTTGCTTGTGGGTTCCCCCTTTAAGGGGTCCGACCATGTCAAGCCCCCAGACCGCGAACGACTAGGTAATGGGTATAGTTTTAAGGGCGGTGGGTGGCATATGGCTCTGATTAGCAAAGAGCTGACAATCGATGCATCTTTGGACCAAGTCCTGAGCATCTGCCTGGGCCGTCGGCCAATAAAATCCTGTACGGAATGCCTTGCCTACAAGGGCCCGAGCTGCGGCGTGGTGTCCGCCTAGTCCGGCATGAATTTCAGCCAGAAGGTTTCGCCCTTCCTCTTCGGAGATACACCGTTGAAGGACTCCGGTTGTGCTTTTCTTATAGAGTTCTCCCTCGTGGACCTTGTAGGCTTTAGATCGCCGGACTATGCAGCGGGCCTCATTTTGGTGTTCGGGAAGCTCCTGCCTAAGTAAGTAGGCTAGGAACGGCTCTGTCCACGGGGCGATTACTGCCATTATTTCGTGGGCTGAAGGTGTTATTTCATCGGTTGAGTCGCCGATTATGTCAGATTGTTCTGTGTTGGGTGGTGCGGCTGCCTCCGGGTTGTTATTTCCGGACTCCTCTTCCCATAGTACGGATGGCTTAAAGAGCCGTTCCAGGAAGATTTTAGGAGGGACAGCGTCGCGTTTTGCGCCGATGCGTGCCACCACGTCGGCTGCTTGGTTATTATCTCGGGCTACATGGTGGAATTCGAGCCCTTCGAACCGAGCTGACATTTTTAGGACAGCGTTATGATAGGCTGCCATTTTCGGATCCTTGGCGTCAAAGTCTCCATTTACTTGGGATATTGCAAGGTTTGAATCCCCGCGCACCTCTAGGCGTTGACTGCCCATGGAGATTGCCATCCGGAGGCCATGTAGGAGGGCCTCATATTCGGCCGCATTGTTGGAGTCCGTGTAAATTATCTGAAGTACATATTGGACTGTATCCCCAGTTGGGGATGTCAATACGACGCCAGCCCCCAAGCCGGCCAACATTTTGGAGCCATCAAAATGCATAATCCAATTGGAGTATGCGCTGTACTCTTTAGGGAGTTCGGCTTCAGTCCATTCGGCGACGAAGTCAGCTAAGACTTGCGACTTTATAGCTCGCCGAGGTTTATAAGTTATATCGAATGGTAAGAGCTCAATGGCCCATTTTGCAATCCTGCCCATCGGTCGCGGTTGTTTATAATGTCATTGAGGGGCACTTCGGAGGCCACTGTTATTGAACACTCTTGAAAGTAGTGTCAGAGCTTCCGGGATGCCATGAACACCGCATACGCTATCTTTTGATAGTGCAGGTACCGGGACTTGCAGGGAGTTAAGACAGTGGATACGTAGTACACTGGTTTTTGAAGAGGGAATTTGTGCCCTTCTGTTTCTCGTTCGACGACGAGTACCGCGCTTACAACTTGATGTGTTGCCGCGATGTATAACAACATTGGTTCGCCCAGGTTAGGCGCGGCCAGGACCGGATTTGTTGCCAATATGGCTTTGATTTCTTCAAGTCCAGCAGTGGCAGCATCCGTCCACTCGAAGTGTTCGGTGCGCCTGAGGAGGCGATAGAGGGGCAATGCCTTTTCTCCCAAACAGGAGATAAAGCGGCTTAGGGCCGCCACACATCCGGTCAATTTTTGTATTTGTTTGAGGTCTTTTGGAATATCTAGCTGTGACAGAGCTTGGATCTTGGCTGGGTTTGCTTCCATTCCTCTACCGGATACAATGAAGCCCAGGAGCTTTCCGGCTGGTACGCCGAAGACGCATTTTTCTGGGTTCAGCTTGATGTCATATGCTCGGAGGTTGTTGAATGTTAGCCTCAAATCGTCTACTAGAGTCTCGACATGTTTGGTTTTGACGACTACGTCGTCCACGTATGCTTCTACTGTTTTGCCGATCTGGGTAGCCAGACATGTCAGAATCATGCGCTGATATGTTGCGCCAGCGTTTTTGAGTCGAAGGGCATCGTGTTGAAGCAGAATGGTCCATATGGAGTAATGAATGCCGTTGCGGCTTGGTATGCTTCCGCCATTTTGATTTGATGGTAGCCGGAATATGCGTCAAGGAAGCACAATGAATCGTGCCCTGCAGTAGCATCGATTATTTGGTCGATGCCGGGTAGGGGGAAGGGATCCTTTGGGCAGGCCTTGTTGAGGTCTTTAAAATCGACACATAGGCGCCAGGATTTGTCCTTCTTTGGTACCATTACCAGGTTTGCTAGCCAGTCCGGATGTTTGATGTCTCTGATGAATCCGGCTTCCAGTAGTTTGGCTAGCTCTTCTCCCATTGCCTGTCTTTTGGCTTCAGAAAATCGCCGAAGAGCCTGCTTCACAGGCTTGAATCCTTTTAGGATGTTTAGGCTATGTTCTGCCAATCTACGTGGGATTCCTGGCATATCTGAAGGGTGTCAGGCGAAGATGTCCCAATTTTCCCGAAGGAACTCTCGTAGTGCGACATCTACATCAGGGTTCAACTGTGCCCCGATGGAGGCCGTCTTTGTTGGGTCCGTTGGGTGGACCTGGAATTTGACTATTTTGTCCGCTGGTTTAAAAGAGGTGGACTTGGATCTCTTATCGAGTATCACATCGTCCCTATTCACCGTAGAGCGCAGCGCAGTGAGTTCTTCTGCCGCTAGGGCTTCGGATATTGCCTCCAGGGCTACTGCGGCTGTCTTGTTTTCGGCGCGGAGTGCTATGTCCGGATCACTAGCGAGAGTGATTGTTCCGCTGGGCCCTGGCATCTTAAGCTTCATGTACCCGTAATGGGGTATGGCTTGGAAAATTGTGAATGCCTCCCGTCCTAATATAGCGTGATATCCGCTGCTTAACGGGGCCACTTGGAACGTGACTTCTTCGGACCTGTAATTATCCTGTGAGCCGAACACCACATCAAGTGTGATTTTTCATGTGAAGCGCGCTTCCCAGCTAGGGATTATTCCTCTAAAGGTTGTGCTGCTTCGCTTAATGCGGCTCCAGTCTATTTCCATTTTTTGTAGAGTTTCCTCGTAGATGAGGCTTAGTCCACTGCCGCCATCCATGAGTACCTTGGTAAGACGAAAGCCGTCCACTATTGGACAGAGGACCAATGCAGCTGGTGCTCGGGCTGTTCGGAATTTAGGTTTGTCGCTGCGGTTGAAGGTGATGGCCGTGTCGCTCCACGGATGTATTGTTGCTATTTGGTAGACTTCGGCGAGGCTGCGGATTGTTTGTTTTCGCATATTATTTGATGCGAAAGTCTCGAAGACTGTTGACACCGTACTGCTACAGTTGGAGTGGTTTTCCGGGGCTAGAAGCTCCTCGCCACTTTTGCCCACCTGCCGCAATATCCAACATGCTCGAAGGCTATGTGTTGGGGTGGCGCCTTCTGTACTGTGAATTTTACAGGGTCCGCTGAGCCATCCCTCCAGTATGGTTCCTTGCCCTTTATGGGGTTTTTGCTTTTTGGTTTTTGTACCTGGTGCCTGAGTGTACTGCACCCTTTTGTTACGGACTAGGGTTATATTCGGGGCCGGATTGTCCCAAAACTTAGTTTCAGTTTTCTGGAAACTCTCCATCGCACAGTACTTTCATACTATGGATGCCAGGTCGGAGAAGCGTGTAATTTCACGGCGACTGACGGCGTTCAAGATTTCCTCGTCCGTGCAATTATTGTAGAAAATTGAAATTGCATTTTCATCTCGGCAGTCCTTTATCCTGTCCATAACCAAGAGGAATCTGGCCCAGTAATGATGTACTGTTTCAGCGGGCTCTTGCCGGATTTGAGATAGATCGCATATGTCTGGGTGGGTGGGTGGAATTAAGTCCGGAACCCTACCCATCTCGAGGCTGAAGGGCTGAGAAGTTTACGAATTTGGAAGCTTGGATCGTTGGACGTCGTCCAACGAGTCCGGTCCGACGCCTGACTTTAGGTTCAGTGCTTGATCGAAGTCCGTCCCCCTGCGGGAGTCCGGCATGAAGGGTTCGGAAGCCCGGACACGACTGGTTTTCAATATAGGAGAAGAGTCGCCGCGTTTTTCCTCTACCACCGCAACATGGTGGGTAACCTGGGGAGAGTTAATCTCTCTTAGATCGGTTTTAAGCCCAATCTAATTGTAGTCTGTAGCGACACCCAGGGTGGCTATGCAATCCAAGAGCTCATTTACGGACGAAAGCTCTATTGGATCTAACTGCTCGGCGAATTCCGAGTTGATGCGAAGATTGCTTTTGACGACTTGAGAGGTCGTCGTCGAAGCAGTGGCCGAACAGGCGGTCATGAGAAAACCACCCAACCGGATAGTTTGGCCGGCGGCCAAGGCTCCTTTGGCGAAGATACCGTCTTTAAAGACGGGAAGAGGCATCCTTCCTATCGGTGACGGCACAAAGGAACTCTCAATGAAAGCACCAATGTTGGTGTCAAAACCGGCGGATCTCGGGTAGGGGGTCCCGAACTGTGCGTCTAGGCGGACGGTAACAGGAGACAAGGGACACGATGTTTTTACCCAGGTTCGAGCCCTCTCGATGGAGGTAAAACCCTACTCCTGCTTGATTGATATTGATGATATGGGTAGTACAAGAGTGGATCTACCACGATATCAAGGAGGATAAACCCTAGAAGCTAGCCTATGGTATGATTGTTGTAATGGTTGTGTTGTTCTACGCACTAAAACCCTCCGGTTTATATAGACACCCGAGAGGGCTAGGGTTACACAGAGTCGGTTACAATGGTAGGAGATCTACATATCCGTATCGCCAAGCTTGCCTTCCACGCCAAGGAAAGTCCCATCCAGACACGGGACGGAGTCTTCAATCTTGTATCTTCATAGTCTTGGAGTCCGGCTGATGATGATAGTCCGGCTTTCCGGACACCCCCTAGTCCAGGACTCCCTCAAGTGGATCTATCACTTGGGTGGGCAAGTTCTCTCAAATGCTCTCAAATCCCTTAGGGATCTAAGATTTGGTGTTGGAGTGCGAGAGAGAGAGAGAGTGAAGGTGTGTTCTTGAGGATGCTTGAAGTGAATGGTCAACCCTCTCACGGGATAGGAGAGGGATATTTATAGTATGCTCCAATAAGTGGCCGTTGGAGCCCAAAATAGCATAGAAACGTCGGACGTCCGATGCACAACGGAAGACCGAGAGCATAACAGACACCAGACGTCCGATGTTTTGCTACGGTCTACTGGGTATCGGACGACCGAAGGTTCCGGATGATCGATGTTTAGGTTCTGTGGAGAGGGTACCGGTCGTCCGAGGCATATCGGATGACTGACGGCTCTTCAGACAATGGACGCATGATAGGGACCGGACAACCGGTGTTTTGGTTCTGTATGGAAGTGGTAGGACGTCCGGTGCACACCGGAAAAAACCGATGTTTTGGTTCTGTATGGGAATGGTCGGACGTCCGGTGGACACTGGGAAGACCGATATTTTGGTTCTGTATGGGAATGGTCGGACATCCGGTGAGTACCGGTCGTCCGACAAAGATGAAGATAAGATACTGACTTTAAAGAAGTTGTTTGAGCAGGACTTTAGCAATAACCCATGTTCCCCTCTTAATAGTGTGGGATCCTATACTCAAGAATAAACATAAGATAGTCTTGTTTCTTCGTTCTTGATGAGGTTAAACATTTCCTAAGTCATACTCCACACACAATTGATTCCGAGGGGACAAAAACCTGAGATATACTTGACAAACTTTGTTAGTCCCCTATGAGTATATTGTCATCAACATCAAAATAATATTTAGGGCATGATTGCACTTCCAATCTCCCCCTTTTTGGTAGTTGATGACAATATACTCATAGCACAACAGAAATCAAGTTGCTCTATATTTTAAGACACATTTATTTAAGAGCTCCCCCTCTCTACCATAATAATTTCATCATTTTATGGAGAGCTTTCCCTCACAAGAACCAGATAAAACCATCATCGTATAAGCACAATAATATCATAATATCTCATCATTCATAGATCATAAAGGTTCAATAAGTTAAACATCACATCATAAGATATAGATATAAAGTCATACACCCACTCAAGATAAATGGTTCAGCATAAGAGCAACATAATAGAAAGGGCTAGAGCTAGTTCTCCCCCTTGGCAACAACTACCTAAAAGGGGCATAGAGAACCCGTAGACAATCACAGGTCATCATCATCATCATCATCTGGAGCTCCGCTCCCACCAGCTTCGTTGAGGAAATCAGCCCACTCAGGCCCTGAAGGAAAACTAAAGTCAGAAGGAGGAGCAGCTGGGAGGCGCTCATCCTCACTCACATCAGTAGCCCCAGAGTCACGAGATGAGACTTGAAGGCATTCTTGGACGTGTTCAAACGAGTGACAACATCATGGTTTTGTGTGCAGTTGAAGGAGAAGGCCTTCATCATGGTAGAGTGAGCCTTGCTGATAAAGCGAGCAAAATGCCCAAAGGGCGCCGAGTTGGCATGAGCAGGATGGGAACTAGTGGCAGACCTACGAGCAGGAGCAGACTTGGAGGAACCTTTTGGAGCAAAATCTTTGGCCATGTGAGGAGGAATAATCCACTTCTCATGCACATGGGTGCGGACAAGGGAGAAGGGACCCACACTTTCAATAAGAGCCTAAATGAATGGAGCATGAGGAAAGGCACGCTTATACTGAAAGCTAGCAAGTCGGATTTCATGCCAAAGGAAATGAGGAACATTAATCTTGCCCTCGGGAGACTCATAGAGATGAGACATGGGATTAATGCAATAGCTGTTTCAAGAACCTTTGTGTCAGATTATGGGTTCTGCAAACCCTTGAGAGCTCCGTACTCTAGGGTGCGTGCGGAGATCTCCACCTACCCAGCCTACCTACTCGCGATCCTCCTAAGCCTAGCGCGACGAGCTCGAAGAGACAAAGAGACACAATAGTTTATCCTGGTTTGGGCCACCTTGCGATGTAATACCCTACTCCAGCGTTTTTGGTGGATTGCCTCGGAAGGCTGAGGATGAACTAGTACAGTGGATGAACTGGCCTCGGGAGGTGAGGTTTTCTTGAGCTCGAGGGAGCTAAGGGGATGTGAACTCGATTAGATGCCCCTCTATGGTGGTGGCTAAGTCCTATTTATAGTGGCCTTGGTCCTCTTCCCAAATGTTGGCGGGAAGGGATCCCACAACGGCCGGATTTGAAAGGGGACAAGTAGTGCAACTTATCCTGACAAAAGTAGTCTTCACCTGCGAAAAGCCGCGGTGGGCTCGGCGATGACCTTCGTCCTGCCGTCCTGGCTGTATAGGTCTTGTTGCACCAGAATGGAAACCTTTGGCTAATTCCTCGAGACTCCGCGCCTGCGGCCTGCCTCCTTTGCACCAAAGAAGAAACCTACGCTCTGCACCCGCCTGGCGCCTGCCTGGCGCCCGCCTGGCCTTGGTCATCATGGCTCACGTCAGATGAGCCTCATGAGGTATACCTTGCATAGAACTCTCCGCCGCTCGGGAGCCAGCCTGAAGAGGCCGATCCCCTCGGGGGTCTTGGCGTCGTCTGCCTCACGAGGCTTGGCCCCTCTCAAGGGTCTTGAGTTGTTGATGCTGAAGCTGGGCCATACCAGGCCATCGATGGAGCCATGCGGTGGGCCACAGGTAGGCAGGGCTGGATACCCCCATGTCCGGAACGCCGACAGTAGCCCCCGGGCCCAAGGCGTGCTTGGACTTGGCTTCCAGGAGAAGCCAAAGGGCAAGTGTGGCGCGCCACGGGCCCTAACATCCTGCGGCCTTGATGACGCATGGCGATTGATGGGATGTGGGCGACTCCGCTTCTCCATGCTACCTCGGCAACTGTTCGACTTGACGGAACGATGCAACATGCAGAAGGTCATGATGGCATCAGGTCATGGAGGCCGGTGGTTGGCCTCCCTTGGCTACAACTGTGAGGGAGGGGCAGAACCCCTCGCCTATCTCTCCCTCATCTATCTTCCGCCTTCTTCTCCTCTTCTTCATCTCGCTCCCATGGCGCTGCTCAGAAGGTACTCCTTGGCTAAAATGGGGAAGGCCCCTAGGAAGGGGTCCAATCCTCTCCCGCCGAAGAAGCGGCTCCACCTCCCTTATGATGCCAGCACAGGGCGAGAGGTGACCAGGCCTTGGCAATCGAGGCCTCCGCCTGGCTTCCCCCTCCCCATATACGCCCGAGCTCAGGATGAGGGTGTACGCCGTTGGGCGGCGCCTAACGATGATGGCAGGGAAACCATTGCCTTACCGACCACGCCACGGACCCACGCCGAGGGTAGCTCACGCGAGTTTGTGGTGTGGGCGGCGAGGCCTCTCAACACCTTGTTTCGGCTCCCGAGGTTCTTCACCAATGAGCTGCCTCCGAGGGGGCCGCTTGAGCTATGGCTGCAGCACGCTGGGTGCTGCAGCTTGGCCACCGGAGCTGAAGTCGAGGTGGTGCCCCCTAGAGACGTCTTCATGACACATGGATGGGGAGAGGTCGCCCAGGCTTTCCGCACAGAGGGGGCCCTGGTGATTCACTTCGAGTATGATGGTGTGGCTACTTTGTTCTTCAAGGTCTTCAATGAGGAGGGCGAACAACTGGAATGCTGCCCTGGAGGAGGCAGCCCACGGGGTGCTGCAGCGGGCGTTGGGCCTGCTGTCGTCCCCCTTGGCGCCCCGTCTAGAAGCAGCAGCGATTCCTGGGAATCCAACGGCTCTCCTGAGCCCAGCGAGTCTCTAGAGTTGAGTCACGACAGCTACGTGCCGCCAAGCTCCCGCCGAAGTTGAAGTGCGACAGCATCTGCCGCCCGGCACCGCCAGTGATGCTCTAGGGCTTAGTAGCCACCTTCCTCTTTTTCTTTCCCTGTGCGGAATGAAGATCAGCCCCCGTGGGGTTTGTAATGATCAGAATGTACTCAATATCAGCGTTGCTTCCTTTGATTTTGCAATGGATTCCTGTATCCCAGTTCGACGTGGTTCCTCCCTTTTCTTTTTCCTAGGAAGCACGGCGCTCTACACCGATTGGACCCAATCCCCAGGCAGGCTTCAGCCGTCGCTGGTATGCCAGGTCGTGATGTCGTGGTCAAGGCTAGGAGGTGAGTGGCCTGAGGTCCGGTAAAAGCTCATGAGACGCGATGCTCACGAGGTCCCCCTTGGCGTGCAAGTAGCCGCCCAGAGAATCGAAAAGGGGAGCGGAACTCCCAAAATGGAACTACGAGGAGGGGTGTGCAAGAAGCAAAGCCGGTGCTGCAGCGAATCTTGACTTATCTTTTGGTGTCTTGGTCTGTCAGGAAGGTGGTGCTTGCTCCTGCACCCGTGGCGGTATTATTAAGTGCGGCCTGTAACGGCCACCTTCTTGCCTCGCTCGCCCAGGTGCTCTACGTCTTCAGGACCCGGCCCTCGAGCGAGCTCAGCCGCGGCTGGTATGCCAAGTCACGATGTCGTGGTCCGGGCCAGGGGGTGAGGGCTGGAGAGCCAGCAGGAACTCCCGAGACGTGATGCTCGGGAGGCCCCCCTTTAATGTGCAAGCGACTCGCGAGGCCAGATGGCGATCATCCAAGCTGACCCGTGGCCCACTGCCAGATGAACCTGCAGGTTAGGTGACAGGAAAGACCGAGGGACCCAGTGGAGCGGGCCTGCAGCCCAGGGCCCAGGGCATAGGACGGAGGCACAAGGATCTGGCGAGGTGGTGTGCACGAGGCGGGTCGTGAACCAGAGCTCGATCCTCAGGTTTATCAGCGTTGCAGGGATGGACCCGAGCACAAGTGATGTCTGCTACACAACCTTCTTCTTGTAGACGTTGTTGGGCCTCCAAGTGCAGAGGTTTGTAGGATAGTAGCAAATTTCCTTCAAGTGGCTGACCTAAGGTTTATCAATCCGTGGGAGGCATAGGATGAAGATGGTCTCTCTCAAACAACCCTTCAACCAAATAACAAAGAGTCTCCTGTGTCCCCAACACACCCAATACAATGGTAAATTGTATAGGTGCACTAGTTCGGCGAAGAGATGGTGATACAAGTGCAATATGGATGGTAGATATGAGTATTTGTAATGGGAAATTATAAAAGCAGCAAGGTAACTAATGATAAAAGTGATCGTAAATGGTATTGCAATGGTAGGAAACAAGGCCTAAGGTTCATACTTTCACTAGTGCAAGTTCTCTCAACAATAATAACATAATTGTATCACATAACAATCCCTCAACATGCAACAAAGAGTCACTCCAAAGACACTAATAGCGGAGAACAAACGAAGAGATTATGGTAGGGTACTAAACCACCTCAAAGTTATCCTTTCTATTCTATCTATTCAAGAGTCCGTAGTAAAATAACATAGAGTTATTCTTTCCGTTCGATCTATCATAGAGTTCATACTAGAATAACACCTTAAGACACAAATCAACCAAAACCCTAATGTCACCTAGATACTCCATTGTCACCTCAAGTATCCGTGGGCATGATTATACGATATGCATCACACAATCTTAGATTCATCTATTCAACCAACACAAAGTACTTCAAAGAGTGCCCCAAAGTTTCTACCAAAGAGTCAAGACGAAAACGTGTGCCAACCCTTATGCATAGATTCCCAAGGTCACGGAACCCGCAAGTTGATCACCAAAACATGCATCAAGTGGATCACGTGAATATCCCATTGTCACCACAGATAAGCACGGCAAGACATACATCAAGTGTTCTCAAATCCTTAAAGACTCAATCCGACAAGATAACTTCAAAAGAAAAACTCAATTCATCAAAAGAGAGTAGAGGGGGAGAGACATCATAAGATCCAACTATAATAGCAAAGCTCGCGATACACGAAGATCGTGCCATAGAGAGAACACGAGAGAGAGAGATCAAACACCTAGCTACTGGTACATACCCTCAGCCCCGAGGGTGAATTACTTCCTCCTCATCATGGATAGCGCCGCGATGATGAAGATGGCCACCGGTGAGGGATCCCCCCTCCGACAGGGTGCTGGAATAGGGTTTCCTATTGGCTTTTGGTGGATACAGAGGCTTGCGGCGGCGGAACTCCCGATCTATCTTACGTTCTGATGTTTTCAGGGTATATGGAGATATATAGGTGAAAGAAGTCAGTCAGGGGACACTCGAGGGGCCCACGAGATAGGGGGAGCCTAGTAGGGGGCGCCCCCCACCCTCGTGGCTTCCTCGAAGCTTTTCTGACATGAACTCCAAGTTTCCCGGATCATGTTCGTTCCAAAAATCACGCTCCCGAAGGTTTCATTCCGTTTGATATTCCTTTTCTTCGAAACACTGAAATAGGCAAGAAAACAACAATATGGGCTCGGCCTTAGGTTAATAGGTTAGTCCCAAAAGTAATATAAAAGTGTATAATAAAGCCCATAATCATTCAAAACAGATAATAAAATAGCATGAATGCTTCATAAATTATAGATACGTTGGAGACGTATCAACAAGTGCCGTGCCGACGTGAGTTGTCATGTAGCGATGCGGGCGAGGTGCAAGCCACTAAACACATGAGGGGCCATGAGGCAGCTCAGACTCGCGGTCGTAGAGTGACGATCATAGGTAAACTCACGGAAATGGTTAGACAGTCCTGGTGAATGTGAAACGATACATGCCACAGGGACAGACCCATGCGGCCTGGAAATGATGCAGCCCTTGGGGCGCCCCCAAACTGAATGAACTAGAGAGATGTCACCTGGTATCGCCTCTGAAGAAGTGTTGAGGTAGCCAAAAACGCTCGCTCCTGGAGTCGTTCCTGACGAGCCGCTCTGGCGCCGAGCCTCGAGAGGCTCCTGGAGGTGCTCCTCCATCTCCGCCTGCATCACCCGAGGCCTGGCCTCGTGAGCCGGCAGGGTGTCCCTTATGCAACATTGGAACACCACAGCCACGCCAGGTAGGCCAAAGGGCATGAGGACGTTGCTGTGGGGTGGGCCCTCACATCGGCCGACACGGGACGGCCAGATGATCTGCCAAGACGCGGCCCTGTGGAACCCTGGGATGTCGATACAGATGCAGAACTCCTTACCCTCGCCGGCGCAGTGAGCCGCGCCTTGTGGCAGGCGACGATCGCCTTGCAGAACCCTTGCCTATTGAATCTCCTCGATTGCCTTGATGGTGAACTCCTGAACGGCTGGTGCCTCCCACCTGTTGCCTTCTCCTGGGAAGCGTGCTCTGAAGAGCGCCTCCACATGGTGCCCAAGCGCCTCTCTCGTGACCCTGGCTAGGTCTGAGGCCCTCCTGAAGAGAGCCCCCGAGCCCAGCCTGAGAGGGGCGTCGGTCATGCCTTCCTATGCGATGGGTGAAGGTGTCGCACCCAGGGACGCGAGGCTCAGCGCGGCATCCTCGGGCGATGCTCCTTCACGAGACCCCATGTACCAGTTGTAGCTTCTTCGTCTTGGGGACGACCTCAGGAGGGAGGGCGTCGCCCTCGTCTTCAGGGTTCTCGACCGATACAGCCTAGAAAGCGCGCTCGAGGGAGGACACCGCATCCTTCTCCTGGCACGCGACCGTGATGACGCCACCGCTTCCTGGCATCTTGAGAATGTTGTAGCTGTGGTGCGTAGCTGCCATGCACTTGGCCAGTGCTGGGTACCCTATGATGGTGTTGTAAGGCTAACGGATGCCAGTGACGTCAAAGTCGATGAGCTCGGTGCAGTAGTTGTTGCGCTTGCCAAAGGTGACAGGGAGGTGGACCTGCCCTATCAGATGAGTAGAACCGTCGGTCACTCCTGAAAATGGCTTGGTTGGATGAAGCTGGTAGTACGGCACTTGGAGCCTGTCGAACGTCTAGACACACAGAACATTGAGCCCTGCTCCGCCATCAATGAGAGTCTTGGTGACGACCACATTGCTGATGACGGGGGAGAAGAGCATGGGGAGCGCGCCAGCAGTGGCCGCACACTTGAGCTGGTCCGACGAGCTGAAGGTGATGACGTACTTGGACCACCTAAGAGGGCGAGTTGCTTTGGTCTTGGGGAGCGCCACATTCACCTTGCGCGCGAACTGCTTGAAGATGCGGTGGGAAGCCGGGTCCTATGAGCCGCCCAAGATGTAGGTGATGGCTTGAGGCTCCTGGAAGCCCCCAACCCCCTCATCCGGGTGGTGATCTTCATTCCTTCTTGGCGGTGGAGGAAGAGCTGCGTTGCCCTGAGGGCGCTCCTCACGAGGTTGCTCCCTCCAAGCGCCCTCGCGAGGTTGGCCCTGCCAGCGGTCCTCCCAAGGCTGATTGCGCCACTCCCGATGATGGTTGCGTCCATCCCAGCGTCCTCCACCTCGGCCACCTCCATGACCGTAGACTTGATCGTTGTGCTCGGGGAGTCAACCGAGGTGCCCGTCACGGAGGGCCCTGAGCTCCTGACAGTCGTTGGTGTTGTGGCGGTGAACATTGTGGAAGACGCAGAATGGTTGGTCACTCTTGGATGACTCGGGGTGGTTGCAGTCACGTTTCATCTCTGGTTGGCCGCAAGCACAGCCGGCCCCTTGCGCTTCACGTCCTTCTCCTTGGCCTTCTTGTCTTCTGGATCAGCATCGGGGAGCTTGAGGAGGGAGAGGCGCCCCTCCTCAGCCCTTGCACACTTGTTCGCCATGTTGAACATCTCCAGAGCTGTGCAGAGATCCTCATGGATAGTGAGCTCCTCCTTCATATTGACATCACGAACGCAATCAGCGAATGCTAAAATGATGGCCTCGTCCGAAACCTTGGGAATCTTGAGGTGAACGTTCTTGAAGTGCTGGATATACTTCTGCAGGGTCTCTCCAGGTTGCTGCTTGATGCGACGCAGGTCACCCGCGGCCGGCGGACGGTCGCAAGTGCCCTGTAAGTGGGCGATGAAGCGGTCGCGCATCTCCTCCCAGGAAGAGACCGACCCATCGGGTAGGTTCAGGAGCCAAGAACACACGCCATCCTTGAGGGCCATCGGGAACCAGTTTGCCATGATCTTCTCATCGCTGCTGGCCGCCTTGATGCTCAGCTCGTAGAGCTGCAGGAACTCAGCGGGGGTGACGGTGCCGTCATAGCATGGAGGTAGGTCAGGCTTGAACTTGCTTGGCCAGACGATGTTGCGGAGCTCCGGGGTGAACGTGCGGCATCCTGCCGTGGCCACTGGAGCCCGTCGAAGGGGTGGAACCTGGTCCTGGTGCATGCGCACTGCCACCTCCTGCGGTACGCGGGCCTCGTGCAGGGGTGCTGGAAGTACATGCGCTTCTCCTTGAGGTCGTTGCACCACCTGGAAGCTTACGTCCTCCCAAGCTGGTGTAGGGCGCGGTGGATCACGCCATGGTGCCACATGCCTCGGCCCGACGATGACACCCTGGGTCGGAGGTGGTGGAGGAGCCCCGTGAGCCACGTCGCCCGCTGCAGGTGGCTGCTGAGGTAGTGAGCGAGCTGGAGAGGTGGAGCCCCCGGCCACGCTGACGAGCTCAGCGATCCGCTCGAGCCACTCCTCGTAGAGGTCGCCGACTGGGCAGTAGCGAAGGAGCTCCCGTGCCATGAGCAGAGCGGCATGCGTGTCCGCCCGGCCGTGACGTGCGTTGGAAGACGAAGTTGCTGGAGTCAGTGACGGAGTAGCGGTGCACCCGTCACGGTGCACCAACGGGTGCAACGAAGAAGCTTGCTGCTCATGGCTAGCAGGGCCGTGGCAGCATTGGCCACCAGAGATGGAGCACGACGAGCACAACCATCGCCTGCTGGAGCCGTCTGAGCAACGCGAGCGGCGACTTCGGCCCAGCGCTCGGTGCAAGCCCGGCGTGCGTCGGCCATGGAGGTGTCAGAGTGGTGGTGGATCGATCGACGGAAGAGAAGATCCGACGCACCCCTACCTGGCATGCCAAATGTCGGATTACGGGTTCTGCAAACCCTTGAGAGGTTCGAACTCTGGGGTGCATGCGGAGCTCTCAACCTACCCACCTTCCTACTCGCGATCCTCCTAAACCTAGCGCAACGAGCTCGAGGAGACAAAGAGATACAACAGTTTATCCTAGTTCGGGCCACCTTGCGGTGTAATACACTACTCCAGCATTTTTGGTGGATTGCCTCGAAGGACTGAGGTTGAACTAGTACAGTGGATGAAGTGGCCTCAGGAGGTGAGGTGTTCTTGAGCTCGAGGGAGCTGAGGGGATGTGAACTCGATCAGATGCCCCTCTATGGTGGTGGCTAAGTCCTATTTATAGTGGCCTATGTCCTCTTCCCAAATGTTGGCAGGAAATGATCCCACAACAGACGGATTTGAAAAGGGACAAGTAGTACAGCTTATCCTGACAAAAGTAGTCTTCGCCTGCGAAAAGCCTCTGGTCATGACGCTGCGGTGGGCTCGGCGATGACCTTCGTCCTGCCGTCCTAGCGGTCTTGAACTTGTTTCACCAGAATGGAAACCTTTGGCTGATTCCTTGGGACTCCGCGCCTGCGGCCAGCCTCCTTTGCACCGAAGATGAAACCTACGCTTTGCGCCTGCCTGGCGCCCGCCTGGCCTTGGTCGTCATGGCTCATGTCAGCTGAGCCTCGTGAGGTATACCTTGCATAGAACTCTTCGCCCCTCGGGAGCCAGCCTGAAGAGGCCGATCCCCTAAGGGGTCTTGGCATCGTCCGCCTCATGAGGCTTGGCCCCTCGCGAGGGTCTTGAGTTGTTGATGCTGAAGCTAGGCCATACCAGGCCGTCGATGGAGCCACACGGTGGGCCGCAGGCAGGAAGGGCTGGAAACCCCATATCCAGAACGCCGACACTTTGTCACCCATCTTACGATAGATGGTGCGAATGATGCATTGATAGATGATTTAGTATGGAGATCTCCAAATGGACACTTGATTCAAATCCTTCAGCTATTCCTCCTCAGTTAGTTAATCAATTCCCTTTAGGAGAGAGCCACATGCCTCAACCCCTTTAGGTTTGTGCTTTGGATCCTCTTGATGGATCTTGAATCCAGTGTTCGGAAACCCAAGGGAAGTGACAAATTGAGCATAAGAGGCAGTGGGTGTCAGAGGTCATCCAGGTGATGGTCTTGTTAGGAGCAAAGAAGCTGGTGCCATAAAATTGATGGATTGCAGCCTGATTAAAATCATGCTGAAAGGCAAACGGAGCAGCAAGAGCAGATGACTCAATGAGCTCAATTGCACCCGGATACTTCACGGGATGTTTCCGAATATAATTTAAGTCAATGAAGTGGTGTAGAGACAGACCCTTACGGAGGACAAGAGAGGTGTAGATGTCAGCCTGAACATTGGTGCAAAACTGTTGATCCAGAGAATCTTGAACCACTTCAAATTGATTAACATCACGCCGGAACTTAAGGACTTTGGTGAAGTCCTTAAGAATACGCCCATGAAGTTGAGGAGCCTCAAGAGGTATGTGCCGACCATCATCATGAGGCTGATCGGGAGGAGGAGCAGGCATGTGAGAGGCCCGTTGAGAACCGCGGGGGCAGGACGAAAACGTCACACGTGCACCATGCTCCTCCTCCTCCTCCATCTCTTCTTGATAGTCGGAACCGTGGGAAGAGGAGGATTCCAAGATCACGAGACATTTTCCAGCACGCTTGCGGGGATGCAACTCCTCCTGAGAGTCATCAGAACCACCATGACGGGAGGCTGAAATCAAGAGGAAAAAAATGTAAAACCATAGTGAGCCCTAGATCCGAATGGAGACGGAGATGATGGAAATGTGAAACTGAGAAGGGCATCATTACCGTGGGTAGAGGTACTCCCAGCATCCTTGTGGGTGGTATGCTTGATTTTCACCATCGTGGGACGAACTACTCATGAGAGATTGTCCAAGAGAACACGGGGATCACAACCTTTGGCATGAAAGGGCGACTGAATTGAGAGGGTGAGAACTGAGAACCAGAACAAGGAGGAGTACCAGATTTGGAGGAGGGGCGACGACAAGGAGGAGAGGGCGCGGCGAGGTAGGACCTTGCAGGAGACGGCGAGGCCCTCCAGGCGACGCGGCGGCGGACTCAACCGAGCGAGGGGGAAAGTGGGGATAGGTCAACCGTTTGGCCCGACCCCATAATTTATATGTGACCCACACAATCATCGGACGACCGATCGTGGTCGGATGTCCATGCACTGATGGACGTGCCAGGCGTCGAACGACCGGTGAACCACGGATGTCTGAGACCTGGGGGAGGAGTTGATTTTTGGGCTTGAGCAAGATCTGCTGCAAAACAAATGGACAACTGAAAAACATCGGCCGACCGGAATACTATGAGTCATTGGACGTCCAATAACCGTCGGACGACCGATGGCAAAAGGTTTGCCAGATGACTCATGTCATATCTAGAGGAACCAAAAACCAGGAATAGGTATATGACAAAATGTGATGAATAAACAACCATGTTAAATTACCTCATGGTGAGCCACTAGACATGCAAATTAAATACCCCAAAACATGATTGGACAGCCGCTCCTTTTGAGGAGAGTTGGTGACCAACAGGCCACCATGTGTGAGTGTAAGTGTCATGATGCCACAAAAATAGTGTCCTTGGGCTCAATAACACGACTCCATCATTTTAAAGTACCATAGTTCAAGGAACACGGTAACTTTGAGAGTGTTTGTTTTATTTATGCATTATATAGGGTGAGAATACTCATGAGTTGAGAGTCTCCCCCTAAATATATGCCTACATATAAACAAGACATGATGAAAATGCATGAATGGGTACTAGATTTCACATAATGTTGTCAAGCTCCAAGATACCAAGTTCACGCCTAAGTTGAGAAAACCTTGCTTCATCCAATGGCTTGGTCAATATGTCTGCAAGTTGAACACTTGTACCAACATGATCAATGTAAATGCCCCCTTTTCCACATGATCTCACAAGAAATGATACCTAATATCAATGTGCTTGGTGCGAGTATGATCTTTGGGATTCTCAGCAATATTGATGGCACTTTCATTATCACACAGAAGAGGCACATGTCTATAAGTGATACCGTAATCCTTCAAAGTTTTCCTCATCCATAGTAATTGAGTTGCACAACTGGCGGTTGTAATGTATTTAGCTTCGGGGTGGAGACAGCAACACCGTTTTGTTTCTTCGAGGACCAACTTACTAAGGAGTATCCAAGAAACTGACATGCACCGGAGGTAAACTTTCGTCCAACTTTGTCTCCAACCCAATCCGCATCCGTGTACCCAATGAAATCAAACTTAGCATCCTTGGGGTAGCATAGACCCAACTTTGGGGTGTGAACAAGGTATCTAAGAATATGCTTAACTGCCTTATGATGACTTCCCTAGGGGAAGCTTGAAATCTAGCACACATGCATACGCTGAACATGATGTCTGGTCTAGATGCAGAAAGATAAAGCCATGAACCAATCATGGAGCGGTAAGTTGATGGGTCGAAAGGAATACCATTTATGTCTTTAGTAAGTACAGTTTTGGTTAGCATGGGAGTCTTGCACGGACTGGCATCAGACATGCCAAACTTCTCTAGAATATCCTTAAGATACTTTGCTTGAGATAAGAATATTCCTTCTTGAAATTGTTGAATTTGGAATCCGAGAAATAACTTCAAATCTGCATTGAGTGACATCTCAAAGTTCTTGGTTATCACTACAAAAAAAGACACATCCTTGGGCCGAACGAATTTTTTTCTGTCATACTTATGACACTTGTATGACGATAATTGTGACAAAACCCGATATCATCATAGATGTGGTGGGCTCCTATTTCTATGAAAAAAATCATGACAGAAAATGGGCTTTTTGTCTTGGGCGGGCCGGAGACGCAGCTGCATGACATTCTTTGGGCCGTCCATGACGGAAAAAACTATGGTAGAAGCGAGGGTGAGGAAAATTTCGGCGAGTTCCCGGTTACGGTGGGTGGTCGAGGGCAGAGTTACAGAAAGCTGAGTATGAGCGCCGCGACAAGGAGAAGGCCCAGGAAGGTGGCAGAGGATCCGGCAAGAAGCGTCCCGCCCGAGGAGGGCGCCGCAGTAAGGCCAAGCAACAGCAAGGAGTCAGGCCTCCCCGCGGCCGCGACAAGGACGAGGACGAAGATGAAGAAGATGAGATGGATGAGGATGAGACCGACGAACAAGAGTTTCAGAAGGCGACGGAGGTTTTGTGCGTTGACGGCGGTGCTTCTCTGCACACCTCGCACCGTCAACTCTAACAGTGGGTGCGGGAGGTGAATGCAGCAGAACCGTCTGTCGAGTCGCGCAAACCCTTGAAGTGGTCCAGCACGCCCATCGTCTTTGATGTTGAGGATCACCCTGATCGCATCACTGCGGTCGGGTGCTTGCCGATGTTGGTTTCGCCAACTATCCGCAACCTCAAGGTCACAAAGATGTTGGTTGACGGCGGGGCCGGCCTAAATCTGATCTCTTCCGCAGTGCTCAACAAGCTCCAGATCCCCGACAGCGAGCTCGAAGAAACTGGTACCTTTCAAGGAATCAACCCGGGAAGGAGCAAGCCGAAGGGGAAGATCACACTGCCAGTGACGTTTGGCAGCGAGCTGAATTTCAGAACAGAGAGAGTCACATTTAACGTTGCTGATTTCCCATTGCCCTACAATGGGATACTCGGCCGTCCGGCGCTTGCCAAGTTCATGGCAGCCTCTCACTATGCCTACAATGTGCTCAAGATGCCTGGTCCGATAAGTGTCATTTCTGTCCAAGGCGACAAGAAGGATGCACTTATCTGTACCGACAAGATCTACCGGGAAGCAGCAGCCACAACAGAGCGCAAACCACTTGCCGCTGAAGCTCCCGGGGGGAGTAAGAAGAAGACCAAGTCCGGCAAGAGTAGCTCTGATGCCCACTCTGGCAAGCGCACCTCTTCGGAGTGCTGCGCTACCGTCGAGGACGCACCATCGAGCTCCACCGGCAAGTGCAAGAAGGCGAAGACAGCTGCACCAGAGACCAAGAAAGTGGCCGCCAGGGAGGACGGCACTGGTGGTACCTTCACCATCAGTGCTACGCTTGACCCTAAATAGGAAAGCGCGCTCGTTGCTTTCCTGCGGGAGAATGTCGATGTGTTTGCATGGCAACCATCTGACATCCCCGGTGTTCCCAGGAAAGTAATTGAGCACCACCTTGCCGTCTGTCCTCACGCGCGGCCCGTCAAGCAGAGAGTCAGGAAGCAAGCGGTGGAACGCCAAGAGTTCATTGCAGAAGAGATCAAGAAGTTGGAAGCAGCAGGCCTCGTCCGAGGAGTACTCCATCCAACGTGGTTAGCCAATCCAGTAGTTGTGCGCAAGGCGAATGGGAAGTGGAGGCTTTGTATTGACTTCACGGATGTTAATAAAGCTTGTCCCAAAGATCCATTTCCCTTGCCGCGCATTGACCAGATTGTCAACTCCACGGCTGGATGTGATCTGCTTTCATTTCTTGATGCATACTCAGGATACCACCAGATCTTCATGGCAGAAGAGGATGAAGAGAAAACCGCATTCATTACTCCATGTGGCACGTACTACTTTGTACGAATGCCTTTCGGATTAAAGAATGCTGGTTCAACATTTGCAAGAGTAGTCAGTCATGCTTTTGAGCCACAGCTGCACAGGAATGTAGAAGCATACATGGATGACATAGTGGTCAAGAGCAAAGACAGAGAAACTTTGGTTCAAGATTTGGAGGAAACTTTTGCAAATCTGCGCAAAGTCAATCTCAAGTTGAACCCCGAGAAGTGCGTGTTTGGAGTTCCTTCCGGCAAGCTTCTCGGGTTCTTTGTGTCCCAGAGGGGGATTGAAGCCAACCCCGACAAGATCAAGGCCATCGAGCAGATTGAAGCCCCGAAGCGTGTCAAGGATGTGCGAAGGCTTGCCGGCTGTGTTGCTCCTCTCAGTAGGTTCATCTCTAAGGCTGCTGAGCGCGCCCTGCCATTTTTCAAAATTTTGAAAAAGGCAGGTCCAATGAAATGGACTCCGGAAGCGGAGGCTGCGCTACAGGACTTGAAGAGATACCTATCCTCCACTCCAATACTTGTCGCACCTAAGCCACAAGAGAAGTTGCTATTGTATCTAGCGACAACCAATCAAGTGGTTAGTGCTGCGTTAGTAGCGGAGAGGGAGGCAGATGATGAGCCAGCGGCCGCAGCAAGTGAGTCCAGCGACAAGCAGGGGGCTTCTCCGTCAAGCTCTGGTTTCGACAAGGATGAATCCGTGCAACCGCAGGCAGAGAAACAGAAGAAGATGGTGCATCGCCCAGTTTACTTTGTCAGTTCCCTTCTGCATGGGGCTAGATCAAGGTACTCTGGTGTGCAGAAGTTGCTTTTCGGCCTTCTCATGGCCTCGAGGAAGCTGCGCCATTATTTTCAAGCACATGAGATCACAGTTGTCACTCGCTTTCCATTGAAGAGGATATTGCAAAATCTAGAAGCAACATGCAGGATTGTCGAGTGGGCACTGGAACTGTCAAGCTTTGGCCTCAAGTTTGAAAGTACTTCAACTATTCAGAGCCAAGCATTGGCAGAATTTATAGCAGAATGGACGCCAACACCTGATGAAGAAACCCCAGAGACGAGCATCCCCGTCAAGGAGGCGAGCAAAGAATGGATCATGTACTTTGACGGTGCCTTCTCGCTGCAAGGCGCTGGTGCGGGTGTGTTGCTTGTCGCACCCACCGGAGAGCACCTCAAGTACGTGGTCCAGATGCACTTTCCCAAGGAGCAAGCAACAAACAATACTGCAGAGTATGAAGGCTTGCTTGCTGGACTCAGAGTCGCAGCAGAGCTTGGGATCAAGAAACTCATTGTCAGGGGAGACTCGCAGCTTGTCGTCCGTCAAGTAAATAAGGATTATCAGAGTCCGTTGATGGAAGCCTACATTGATGAAGTGAGGAAGCTGGAAGAGCAATTTGACGGCCTGCAAATGGAACATGTTCCGAGAGCTCAGAACGACATTACAGATGGCTTGTCAAAATGTGCCGCACTTAAGTTACCTGTGGAACCAGGGATTTTTGTGCTCAAGCTGACTCAACCATCCGTGACACCATCAGCTGGACAGAGCAAAAAGAGAAAGTTGGTTACTGGCGACTACTTTCCGGCAGAGCTCCCCGAAGCCGCCGCCAAGAAGGTCCCCAGGATCAACACAGAAAGTGCTGAGGAGCAATCTGCTCCGACAAGCCCTAGGGTTTGTTTCATTGAAGCAGACGCTCCCGACAAGTTGTGTCCCGACACGCTTGCCGGGGGGCATCACGCTCCGGCAGGATCCCAGATTCTTGCCGCAGAAGCGGATGTTCCCGCAGCAGCATTTGCGCCTTTAGTCCTTGTTGTCGAGCCACAAGCTCCGACATGGGCACAGCAAATAGTCCATTTCCTTCAGACAGGAGAACTTCCCGAAGAGCAAGAAGAAGCAGAAAAAGTAGCCCGGCAATCAAGTATGTATCAGTTTGTCGATGACATACTGTACAGAAAAAGATTCAACGGAGTGAAATTGAAGTGCATTTCCCGGGAAGAAGGACAAGAGCTATTGGCGGAGATACACGGAGGCATATGTGGTCACCACATTGGCGCAAGAGCACTTGCCGGCAAAGCTTTCCGGCAAGGTTTCTTTTGGCCGACAGCCCTCCAGGATGCAACTGCACAAGTAACTAAGTGTGAAGCGTGCCAGTTCCACTCCAAACAAATTCATCAACCAGCTCAAGCTCTCCAAACAATCCCTTTATCCTGGCCATTTTCGGTCTGGGGGCTCGACATCCTTGGCCCCTTCCCCCGAGCTGTCGGGGGCTTCGAGTTCTTGTACGTCGCAATCGACAAGTTCACGAAGTGGCCGGAGGTGGAGGCAGTGAGGAAGGTGACAGCACAGTCAGCAGTCAAGTTCTTCAGGTCAATTGTTTGCCGTTTCAGAGTCCCTAACAGGATCATCACCGACAATGGCACACAATTCACGAGCCGCACCTTCATGCAGTACGTCCAAGATCTTGGCGCCAAGATCTGCTTCGCTTCTTTTGCTCACCCGAGAAGCAACGGTCAAGCGTAGAGGGCAAACGCTGAAGTGCTGCGCGGGCTCAAGACCAGAACTTTCGACAGGCTGCACAAGTGCGGAAGAAATTGGATCGAGGAGCTGCCGGGGGTTCTTTGGTCGATCAGAACGACGCCAAATGGAGCCACTGGCCAGACACCTTTTGCTCTTGTGTACGGAGCGGAGGCAGTTCTCCCCACGGAACTCGTTTACGGATCGCCTCGAGTGCTCGCTTACGATGAGTTTGAGCAAGAGCAGCTGCGGCAAGATGACGCGCTGCTCCTCGAGGAAGATCGACTTCAGGCTGTTGTACGAGCTGCTCGCTACCAGCAAGCTTTGCGCCGCTACCATAGCCGCAAAGTTAACGCCAGAAGCTTCGAGGAAGGCGACCTTGTTCTTCGGCGCGTTCAATCCGCCAAGAATTCTAACAAGTTGACACCGAAGTGGGAAGGCCCTTATCGGGTAAAGCGAGTCACTAGGCCCGGCGCTGTCGGCCTTGAGACCGAAGATGGCTTTCCGGTGAGCAACTCCTGGAACATAGAGCATCTTCGCAAGTTTTACCCATAAGGCGCGGTTGCCGGGACCCGTTCCGGCAACCACCTTTTGTACAAGCTTTGCCGCTGTTGCATATAACCCTTTGTACAAAGCCGGGCGCAGATCCCATGCATTAATAAAGATTTTGTGTTCAGTACATGTTGTCAAATTTCATGCCTTTTTCTTTTTAGCATGTATACACTGACACTTTGTGCAGAACTTGCCCACGGTAAGCAATAACGAGACTCAAGGCTCCATAACTTTATTTTCTCTTCTTTCTTTTGCTCAAAAAGAAGGTTCCTCCGCCCACAAGTTCACCAGGGGGGGAGGAGAAGATAAACGTGTGGACCAGGCGTCGTTCAAAGAAGCATAAGCCTTGCCGGGACACAAACGACAGAAAAGCTAAGTTGCCAAAGTTTGAGCACTGTCATTCTTAAATTTTTAAGTTATATTCCTTGAACGACCGTGCCTTGTATGGAAAACCCGTGCGCGGAGGAACCGGCTCGTGGCTAAGTTGCGCCCTTAGTTTGTTCCGAGTCCACTCAACAATGAAAGTGTGCTGCGACTAGCCCCGACAAGGTTTCTTGCCGAAAGCAACACCGCCGGCGGGGTGCTGATGTTCCGCACTCAGCGCCCGCGGTAAGCGTGTTTGCACCGGCAAGTTCCCTAAAAGCATAGGGTGAAAACATACAAGGGATGGAATCAAGTAAAGGAAAATAACATAGCAAGCGTTGCCCAGAATAAAGTTATATTACAAAAATAACTTGTTGCGGCACTAACTGAATTATTCTCATAACTTAAATAACAGCGGCAAGGAAGGAAGAAGAAAGGTGGCCTAATCCACGCGCTCGCCGTCGATCCTCCTGACTTCATTCACTTTGTCCATGATGGGTGCGACAATGGCTTTGAGCTCTTCAAGATCAGCACCTGCCGGCAGCTTCTTGAGGACGCGGGTGAGGTCGAGGCCCGGATTGCGGAAGAGTATCTTCACCAGCACCTTCTCCAAGACCTTGGCACAGATTGCGCGCGATTCGTCAGCCAGCTTCTTTGGGATCCTTTCCCGGAGCTGCTGGAGGGCCGTCGCCACACCCTTGAAGAAAAGAGTAAGCTTGGCGCTGGGCTGGAGATTCTCGTCGGTGGAGTACCCGAAGCCCGCCAAGTCCAGCTGCGCCAGCTCTTCGTCGATGGTTGCAACGATGTTGACGAGGCCCTCCGTCTAGAGCTCCACTGTAGCCCTGAAGGTGTTTTGAGTCTGAGCGGCCCTCGTCAGCAGCTCCTCGTTGCCCTTGACCTCTTTCTTCAGTTCATCTTCTCGCCTCTTGGCGGCGTCCAGTGTCTCCATCAAGGTGGCCAGCTTCAGCTCCAGATCAGCACTTGAGTCCTTGGCGGCGTTCAGTTCCTTGGCCTTCTCGGCAAGTTGAACTTGCAGATCTCCATGGGCAAGTGCGTCCTTCTCGTGTTCGCGCTGGAGTGCAGCAACCTCTTCATTCTTCTTTCCCATATCCGCCTCCAGCTGCGCCACTTTCTCCTCTGACTCCTTCTTGGCGGCCTCGGCGGCCGCGGCAGCATCCTTTGCCTCCTTGAGCACCCCGCCAAGTGACTGCTCCCGTGCGTCGAGCTCCTCCTCGTGGCTGTCCAGATTAACCTTTTTCTGTGTCAGCTCACCTTCCCGCCTGGACAGCTCCTCGGTGGCGAGTCTCTGCTGCTCCTCGGCTTCAGCCTTCTCCAGGATGAACGCCTTCTTCGCCTTGTCGAGTTGCGCCCTCTCCTCCGCAATGGATCGGAGGGCTTCCTGGTTGCGGCTCTTGAGCTCCTCCGCATGCTTTTCTATGTCAACTCCCGCCCGTGCGACAAGCGCTTCCTGGGACTCAAGCTTCGCTTGCCGGGCGCGGTAGAGTGACACCAACTTCCGGAGCAATAGCTCCTCCTCAGACTCGCCACTGCTGCTGCCGGGCGCGTCAACCACTGCCAGCCCAGCAGAGGCGAGTACTTCCCCGTCAAACTCCTCCCCTTCGACCGGCGCCCTGGAGCTCGACGCCCAGGGAAGCTTGATATATATGCCCTCGCCGGCCTTCAAGTATGCGCCTGGCTGGGGCTCCTCGAAGCCCGGCGCTGCATCAGCGGCGGAGGGGTCAGCGATCGGTGAAGCGCCTTGCGCTCCTGCGCCCTCCGGGTCGTCAGTACGATCGCCGGACCCCTCGCCAGCTCCTGCGCCAGCAGCCTTGGCGGCTTCTTCGTCGGCGGGTTCATCAGCGCCGGCCTCTTCCTCGTCAGCGGCGGCGTCTTCAGTATTGCCGCGCGCGCCCTCCTTGTCGGTGGCCTCAGTCTCCATCGGGTCTGTGAAAGGGGGATCTAAAGACAGGAAGAGGAAGAAAAAGTCAAGCAAAGATCCAAAAAGAAGATTAGAAGAAGAATCCAAGGGAAGATTTCCGACAAGAAGAGTTACCTGTGCTGGGCTCTGTGACCATGGGCTCCACCACCGGGGGCTCACCGGATCCGTCCCTTGCCGGGGACCTCTCCCTTGCCGGGGAGCGCTCCCTTGTCAGAGAATCGCCCCTTGGCGGCCTAGTCGAAGCAGAATACACTTCCGGAGCGACCTCTGGTTGCTCCTGATGGGCCTGTTCTGCTCCTACACAAATGAATCAACAATCAAGATATCAGCAAAAGAAGAAGCACCCATGCGCGCCCCACAACAGGAAGTGAACCAAACACTTACGCTGGGGGCTGTGCTGGGGGCTGCTGCGAGGAGAAGGAACCAGGTCCGTCAAGGTGGTCTCGGACGTGTCTTCTGCCATCACAGCAGGATCATCCTCGATGACAACCATGGGGACCTTGGCCCTCTTCGCCGCTCTCTCGGGCAGAGTCCTGAAATGAAACAGGGATTCAGAGAGAAGCAAATCAGATGTAAGACAAGAAACAACAAAGATCGAAGAAAAACAAGTATAGTAAGGAGAAAGCCTTACTCTTCCTCCTCTTCTTCCTCCTCGTCGGAGCTCAGCGCAAAGAGGTCAAAGTCCGGTACCCTTTCTGCGCGGCGAGGCGGAGGAGTAGGCTCCCTTGGACGTTTGCCGGGGGCTGCGGCAGGATCAGGCGTGGCGGCCCGGGAAGACCCCGCCTCAGTTGCTGGCACAGCCTGGGACCCTCCCGCGGCAACGGTACTTGCCGCGGTGGAGCGTGTCCCACGGCGCCGCGGCTGCTGGCCTGCCTGCCCCCTGCCGTATCTCCAACTCGACGGAGGTGCCTTCGTGGTTGAAATTGAGGCTGCGCTGGGGGCTCCGCCTGCGGCAAGCTGCTCGAAGATGGCTGGCCGCTCGCGCCCTCGGCGGGCTCGCTCGCTTCGGCCTCGGGCTCCCTCTCGCCAATGACCTCTCCGGCAAGGTCCTCCCTGTCGGCAAGGCTTGCCGCCTCGGCCGCCTCTGCCTCCTCCAACGTGAAGCCGAACTCACTTGCGGCGGCGGCGGCTGCCGCCTCTTCGGCCCTGGTGGCGATGTAGCGCATCTCGTTCTCGGTGGTGTCGCGGGTGAGGAGCCTCTTTTCGTCAGCGTTGACTGCTACCTCCGTCAAGCCATCAAAGAATTGCTACACGACGTTGTCAGCGGGCTCCATCCAAGTTGGGATTATCCCGTGCGAATCGCACTCTGGCATCATTGTGCAGATGCGATCGCGCTGGGAGTTGTTGCACAATGGGATGACGCCCTGCGGCAGCCTGAACCACTCTGGATGGTTGGCGTCATGCTTGAACAGCTCCTTCAGCATCCCGTCAAGCTCCAGAACTGTGAAGTTGAAATTGAGGCCTGGGCGCAGCCTCATGATATCCGTCGGGCCGCCAAACTGCCAGGCGGGCCTCCCCCTCTTCTGCAGAGGGGCGATGCGACGGCGAAGGAAATCCGCGCCAACCGCCCCTGCTGTGAGCCCGGCAAGCCTGAGCCGGAGGATTCGGGTGGTGGCAATCTTCAGCTTGGCGTCGTCCGGCGACAGAGCGCTCCAGTCGCCGCCGCGAACTACCTGAGTCTGGCGCAGGTTGGTGAATGGCTGCGGATTGGCATCACAGCTCCAGCACCACTCCGCCCTCCACTCATCCCACTTGCTGCGGAGCTCGCCCGCCAGATACATCTCCTTCATGCCGATTCGTGAGGTCCAGGCGATTCCGCCAGCCAATGGCTCTTCTTTCTTGGCTCGGGGGGTGAAATAATGGCGAAAAAGAGCAACACTTAGGTGGATGCCAACGAAGTTCTCGCAGAGGTGTGCGAAAACCGCCATTGTCAGAACGGCGTTGGGGGTGAAATCAAGAAGATGAAACCCGTAGGTATTCATGATGTCGCAGAAGAAATCAAAAAAAGGTGGGCAGAGCCTCCAATAGAAGAACACCGGAAAGAAATAGTACCCTTTTGGGCACCACTTCGATTTGGAAGCTTCGGCGGAGAGCACCGGCGTGCGCGGATGCGCCCGCGTCTCCGTCGACCAGAAGAGGTAGAACTCCTCCCGCAGCGCCTTCGGGGTGAGCTCAGGGGGGAAAAGCACTCGCTCCTTGCGCAGTGCCTCAAGCCGCAATGCCTCGGCCGACTTCGTGGTCTTGCCGGTCTTCGGAGCCATGGCGGAAACGGTGGAGGAGCGCGGAGGTGTTGAGGGCGACGGCGGCGACGGGCGGCGGAGCACTGCTCTCTTTCGGCTTGGGAAGCGGAGGGGAGCGGCAGAGCTTTCAGAGGAAGGAACTGCAAGTGGCGAAGGTGGGGGGAACGGCCCTGTTTCCTCTGCTTATAAACAGGGGAGGCGAACGTTACGCATTTCCTGGATTTAAGTATTGCCCACGATCTCTCCCACGACGCCGCGATTGACGCGTGCCGTTACGGGAGGACGCGGTGGATACGGAGTGGATTTGGTTTGGACCTAGGCTGCGCGTGCCCGTGCCCTGTTTTGGGCCTGGCCCAACAGCGCTCGGCACCGTGTATGGCCCAGGCCCGGGGGCTCTTGTCGGTGTACTAAAGTAGGGGTACCTTAGTACCCCGAACTTGTGCACGGGCAGTCGCAGCGTCCCGCGGCAAGGCTCGCCGGGCGTCCGCCAAGACCCTTCACTATTCATATTACTACCATTCGAGAACAAAGTGTTAAACGAGAAGACAAGGCCCTGGCAAGAGGAGCTTGCCGGGAAGGACAAGACCCCGGCAAGAGGAGCTTGCCGGGAAGGCCAACCAAGGCACTTCAGAAAACTTGCCGCGACGCTCCGCGCGTCCCGGCAAGACCCGACGAGCGGCAAGCTTGCGGGTGTGACAAGATAACGACCGCGGCAAGGTGCTTGCCGCGGCGAAGCCACCACTCTGCGCCCACGCTCCAGCTCACCCGACGACGTGTCGCCGGAGGATCGCTCCTGGTGTACGTGGCGGGTAGCTGTGCAGCCAAGCGGTGCGAGGTGGCGATGGAGATGACGAGAAGGCCATCGTGGCGATCGGTGGCGCCCCTAACGGTCGCTTCTTGCACTGTTTGGACGACCGGACGGGCATTAAATGCCCTTGTCCCCTGCCGTCAGAGTTAGGTAGGGGGCACTGTTGATAGCGGTGTACCAACCCGCGTTTTTACGTTTTTACCCCTCTCTCTGCGTTGCCACCTGTCGGTGACCCCTTTAGACTATAAAAAGGAGGCCCGTGCGCACGTAGAAGGGGGTCGACTCATCCGAAACTACAACATATACACACGCTCTCGAGCAAGAACAAATATAACACAAAGCAGCAGTAGGAGTTTTATCTCTCCGGAGAGCTCCGAAGCTGGGTAAAATCCCTCGCGTGCTTGGCCTCGATCTGCTCTTTGTGCGCCCTCCGCTCACTGCCGGACCGAAAAGGGGCCCCGCCCCATAGGTGCTCGTTTTCCCACGACAAAATGGCATGAAATGGCATTTTTCAAAGTTTGGAAATTGTAGTGGCATTTCTCCGAAACACCATATTTGGAGTGGCATTTATCAAATTAACCCAAAACAAAAATAACAGGGCGAGCTGCTGGGTCCCTGATGCCAGCCGCTCATTGTGCAATTCTCTCATTTATTGACTACGTTGACAATGGCATGGGACCCAAATGTCAAAAATCCACTAGGAGGAGCCATTTTTTAATTGGCTTGAAATAAAGAGGCACTTGCTTGCGTACTGACATGACCTTGGCGGGTCCCTGCTGTCATCCTCTCCACGTACAATCATCTCCTGATTGTGTACGTGTTAACTTGGTAGGCCCACAAGTCATCCTCTAAACCCTTGGAGGACAAATACAACCCATTTAAAAAAATAACAGCCCATTCCATACGTACAAACGGAAAGTTCAACATTCAGAGCAAAGTAGTAGGTCTGATCCACATATAGAGTACTAAACTTCCACGTTGACAACCATCATAGCCAAGTTAACTATCTACTCCCACTAATACTCTAGTAGCATACAAGTGCTAACTTACTCTTAGCTAACTAGATGATGCCGGCCGCCATCTGCGGTAAACGCTAAACGCCGGCACCGGCGTCCTGCGCCTCGCCTCGGACTTGCCAGAGGTGCGATAGGGCGCGTTGCTCGTGCGTGTTGTCCCTTTCCATGCCGGCGTGGTCCACTGAAGCTTCGACTTCCAAGCGGGAAACCCACTTGACGAGCTGGTAGTAAAAATCGGCGTCGCGAATGCATGCGTGCCCGACAGCCTCCAGGGCTATTTGTCGGGCGCCGGCCTCCACATAGTTGGCCCAGTTGCGGGCGCTCTGCTCGCGACTCAGAGTGTCGGTGCGCTGCTGCTCCATGTCCCGCTGGCGGCGCAAATCGGTGATACGCTGCTCCTCCGCCAGGCGGTCGCGCTCCAACAACTCTTGCTCCTCCGCCAGGTGGTCACGCTCCAACAACTCCTCGATCTTCGCATTACTATCTAAATACATATAGAATGCCTCCTCCTCCATCTGCCTTTCGGTGAAAAACCGAACACTAGTTTCGGCGGTGACCGCCTCCGGCCTCGCCTACCGCAGACGGGCGGGGGCATGGCGGACATGGCGAGGGACGTTGGGCCGGTGGGGGCTTATGAGGATATGGCGAGTTAGGTAACGGTGCCACCGGAGAAGGCTGGGAAACAATACTTATAGGCGGAAGGTAGCGCGATGGTCATCGGAATTCAATGCATAAGCAGGCATGGCTTAGTGTGCCAGCTTGCCGTGGAAAACTAGAGAAACTAAAATTATGGCTGTGCCGTCCCATCCCGTCTGGGTCGCACGCCGGCATGACTGTCAAACGAGTGCACTCGAATCATCTCCCTCCTTGTCAATAATGATTCCATGGATTTAAAAAGCCCGCAACAATTAAAGTGCATCTTTTTTACATCAGTTAGCTGCCTTAATTACGGCCGGCAGCATGCAGGCACTCAGAATCGCTCGCAGCCAGTACGCGGAGCAGCATGCAACGAGCCGCAGCCGAGGGTACGCATGCAACCACTTAAATCGCTGGAATTTATTAGGCTTAAACTTCTGCATACCGTTAGTTATTGCCATGCCTTGGTCTTGCTGCTTTGCTCACGGGACTAATAAACCCGGACAGAGGGAGTACCTTGGTTGGTGAGAGGTTTGAATTAAGCCCTGCAAACCGGAAAGGAGGTACTAGTATGTGTGTGATCCGCTATTTATTCGTGTAGGATCGAGTAGGTCATTTCTTGAATTGAGCCCTGCAAACCGGAAAGGAGGTAGTACGTGCGTGATCCGCTATTTATCCGTGTAGGATCGAGTAGGTAGGATAGTGTAGCTTGTCAGTTTCTTCAGAGGTAGCCATTTGTATTCAAAAAACTGCCACTTCGGATCTTGCGTCGCAAATAAAACTGCTAGGAGCGCATTAGTAGGCTAGCTAGTGATCGATCAGTAACTTGTAAACACCGAGCGAACAGAAATAAGTAACTGTTAATGCATCTCAATGATTCACAGATCATATACAAATATGTAGCTCCAAAAGCAAAGATCAGCCACTTCGGATCTTGCATCACAACTAAAACCAACTAGGACGATTCCCATACATAAGATCAACATGTTAATGCATCACAATGATTCACAGATCATATACAAATATGTAGCTCCAAAAGCAAAGATCTAGAAAAATCATCTGTTCTTCCTACTAACATGGATGCTTCTCTTGGCCAACATTCAGTACAGACTGAAAGACAAATTTGTTTGTGAAGTCTACAATTCCTCTAGCAAACATAAGTGGTTTCACCAACAGCTAGAACCATGAGAATGAACCACACATGGTGGAGGAACATCCACTGCAATATGATTTGGTCTTCTCTCGATCACACCGCGAGACTATTTTCGGAATACAAACTTTAATTTAGGCAAAATGATGCCCATTGTATAATCAGACCAAAGCAATGGAGCAACTAGTGTTGGACAATAAATAGTACGGTACTACTTTTCTGCAGTCCATGAAGTGACTATCCAATCTTTCTGTGTCTATTTTCAAATGGCACTGCATGCAATGACTATACTATTCTCTTGTGCAGTTCAACCAAAATTGCGGTGACTTTGTTTGTTTGCCAAATAGCAACGGGCAGACATCTCTATCTGCACAAATATCAAGCAGCTAGTAAACATATACCACACCTTGTATTTTCGGTTTAAACATGTCTCTTCCGCTTAGCATCTGTCATGTTCTGCACTGGACAATCTGATACAGTTATGTTTTGCCCTGGACAATTTCATACTGAATTGATTTGCTGGTTCAGAGCAGAAATATAGCGCCTATTCTTCATCAGACCAAGGATATCCATGTTCGCCATGATGGAAGAGGTGAAATCGATACAACCGAAATTGAGCACCCAATCATTGAATCATGTCCTACACCTCCAATGTAGATCCACCCTGACAATAAATTCACATGCAAACCACTAGTATTACAATCTAATGACAGTACAAAAAGAGTAGCAATATAGTAGCAAACCATGTACCTTCGTAATGAATAGCTCATAGTGCCACCCATTGGATATAAAGGCTTGGAAGAAAACATGCTCCTAATGTTGAACCAGTTGAACTTTTTGTGCAGTTCCACTAAAATCGGGCATCCCTGTTTGCATAGATATTGAAAGTGTGATTATTATAAAAATGACACTAGTTGAAGCATGGACTCACAAATATAAGCATTCCAATTTCTTAATGGAAAAGGTAGCAAGACTGTTTCTAACCACCTGTTTGAAGGAATAAATAAGGCAACATCGGTTGATGTCAGAAAGGCATATATAATTCTTTTTGAAAGAATGATTGACTCCTGACCTTTCCTCTTCTTTTAAGCATATTTTGTGCAGTTCAACTAAAATAAAATGCCATCACCGCCTTGACAATTCAGTGACACTGTACAAAAGGAAATGACTTAAAATTACATCATGATGTCAGGTATGTAGTCGACAGGCATTAGAGACAAACATACAGACCTCCTTCGATAACATAATGAACATTAATTTTAACAAAGGTGTGACTAGCTTTACCGGGATAATTTGAGTGAACTCTACACCCTCTGTTCCTTAATATAAGTTGTTTTCGTGGTTCAATCTAAAGTACCCAAACGTCTAGTATTTAGAAAAACAGGTAGTAGTTTTCTTGAGCACATATCTGGGAAAGCTTGCCACACTTTATTTATGTCCATACGCTAATAGAACACCATTCGAATACTAAAAATATACACTAATCCAGTGGCTAGTGCAACAGTAGAGTAGTTAGTTTATTACAGGGTACAGTACAATGGTTTTACTGAACAGATTTCAATAAAATCTAGCACTAGAAGATTTCTATAAGAATTAACAATACAAAATGTAAAGGTGACAAGTTTCAGCATTGGTATACTAGCTGTGCATGAGCATTTAACCAAATATAAAAGTCTGAAGGTAACTAGCATTATTAACTAATGACATTATAAAAAAAATTGCAAACCATGTACCTCCAAGGTAAATATTATTTTGAACTCGTGGGGACCTAAAAAATTGCTATCCCAATCTTGATAATCGATCAAACATAAAAACTTGATCGAACGAATCAAGAGAACAGCCAGAGGAGGAGGTGCCTCCTCTTGACCTTTCCTCTTGTCTTCATATTTTTTTGTGAAGTTTAACCAAAATAAGATGACATCAGCACCTTGGCATTTTGGTGACACTATACAAAAAAATTAACTTATCTCATGAAAGTGAGGTATGTAATCTATAAGCATTAACAGTGCAAAAATCTGAAGGTAGTAACAAGTTTCATCATTGGTATATTGGCTGTGCAACAGCATTAGAATGCCTTAGCTTAAAAATCTTTAATACATCCACAATCAATAGCTAACCCTGAAATAATCCGAGACATTAAATGGCATTGCTTAAATTTATTGGTTGCATTAGACTGAGAGTGGCATTAGTTAAATGTGGCATCACTTTAGCAGTAGCATTGCTTGACTTGACTGCTGGCATTATACTAACAGCAAAAAAGTGGCAATGAGAGCATGGGAGGCCCATTCGGATAGTGGGTGCACCAGTATGATGTACCTCCACGGACGCAGAGTGGTGAGGGAGGTATGGTTGCCCAGAGCAACAAATATCCAGGCATCATATGTGGATTATGTCCCATTTTTGTTCTCTTTAGCCACCTTTTTCCTATGTGAGGACAAAAAACCGATCGACCTGTTCATTCTCTATTACATTGTCATGCCTTTCTACCCTTCTTCAACCAAGATACACGAGACTCGTTTCTTAGCTACCGATTTCCCCCTTTTCAACCTAGATGAGGGTTCGATGCCTACTCTCTTGGACAGTACAATCTCCCTTCCTTTCTTATTCAACCCAGACATGGATTGGTCTTCATGAAGTAGGGTTTCCTTTAATAGTGCAAATTATGGTTTCGTCTGCATGGCTAGCAAAGCAGAGGATAGAAAATTGGGAAGATGGTGGAGTGGAAAAAGATCCACATGCAACGACGTGGCAGATGGGGCAATAGAACAAGGGTATGGTTCGAAAAGAGGTAGCATACCTGAGGGTCGGCGGGAAGTGGCTTCGCTTGTGGTTGTCGTCCTCCGCACACACTAAGGCAGCGAGCTTGGGGACGGAGGCCATCCCGCGTGGGCGCTAGGTCTGAGAGGACGGCCTTGTCGTCAGTGCGTGACCTCACTCGCCGATGACGAGTGTGTCAACGCTGCATGTCCTTTTCTTCCCCGGCGGATCTGTGACCACCGGTGAGGAGGGAGAGAGAGGCCATCTTTTTAGATCTTGAGAGAGGGTGATAGTGTGAGAAGCAAGTGGGTAGCCCTTAGCAAGAAAGCGCTGAAGCTCCAGCCTATATATGTTTTTTATACTACTAGTACTAGAGGTGGAGTAGTGGTAGAGTAGTTTATATTTTCTCTTTGTACAGTACCAGTTAGTCGTGCTTCAAAACTGAATGCCATGCCTTTAAAAAAATAAAGGTCGATAACTAATGTGGCACCTTGGGCCAACGCGGCCAGATCGTATTTTGCACGAGAAATTACACACCATGTTTCGTTGACATGTGGTCCTGTTCCAACATATCAGTGAGATGACAGCGAGTACTTTTCTACTAGTATTTCCGAACGGACGTGTAGGCCGGGGAGCCTCTTCGTGTACCGTCGCAAACTGGCAACCGTCCACCGACTCTTCGCGCGCGGGGACGACGGAGGCCTCGCCTTGTGCAAGTTGATGCCGCTTGATAATGATATGTATGATGTTAAGATGCCATTGCTTGGGGGTAAGGCTTGGGCAGGCGCAAATGGAGATTGGGTTGTTTATATTGGGTCCAACTACGAGTGGGAACTTGTGAATGTGTACACTCGTCACCGGGTTCCACTTCCAAAAATCTCAGCAGACTGCCCAGAGGTTGAGCACACCGGTATTGTACGCACGTTCAAATACGATCATGGTGACTGCCTTCTATGGAAGATAGCAATTTTTCGAGTTCCCAACCGCTCTTGGAATTACAAGAACTACGAAGTTGTTTCTATCTTCGACAAGCTTGTTGCCGTCCTTCGTGGTTCGACTGGATGGATATTGCTCAAAAATCAGTTTCTTTACACGGATGAGTACTGTGATGCAATCCAATACGAGGGCCTTGTGTTTGATTCCACCAATCATGGCACTGTTTTTGCATGGGATCCTCGTAGTTTCGGTACGTTTGTCTTCCACCGTAATTATAATTGTTTCATCCACATGCATGCGGGTTAGCAAGTTTCCCTTTACTAATTAACCTTCTTCTTGTGTTTCCAAGGTCCTGTGAACATTCCACCACCTATACTTGGAAAATTTTATAACCAAGGGGGAGATGACGATGGTGATGATCACGAGCATGAGGACGAGCAGTGCCCATATACTCAGTGGCGCCTGGCAACTAATTCTGATGGATCACCTCTTCTTGTGTGTATACAGCCCACTGATGATGTTACTACTAAGGAAGCAGGTGTAGATTCCCATGGTCGCACTCTCCGGACCTATTCCAAAACCCGTTGCATGGTATTCGGGGTGGATACTAGTGTGCTAGTGCCAACACCTTCTCCCTGGTACAAAATTGATAGTCTTGGAGAAAACTCGCTCTTCCTTCGACAAAACTATCCGATGATGGTGAAAGGCGATCCAACTGCTGTTGACACAACGTTACTAGTACCATTTATGAGAAGCAACTATATGTATACCTCGGACATTTGGGTGGTTCCCTACCCTAGTACTGATATAGTAGGCCGCTTCAGCCTGGATGATCAGTCCTGCATTGGTCTCGAGATCGACAATGGATGGCCCTTCCCAGAGAATCACTTGTGGTTCAAAGCAAGCATTTCCAACACCGAGGATTGGTCGAGTTGAAGTTCATTTCATTGCTTGTTATTTGTTGTGTGATGAAAACTTTAGTATTTATAATGTATCCTCATTGTCGATGTGGGTTGATGACCTATTGTATGTAATAAAATGATATGCCTGTGATAAACTTACTAAATTTATGAATGGCTTCTCTGAGTGAGTGGTGCGATGAGGCAAAAAAATATTTTCCGAATACATAATTGTACGTGCATTGTAACAGGTTATCGGATGAGGCCAATCAACAATAGTACTACCAGTACACTATTTGTACTAGCTTCACATGCTTCGCGCGTCGGGCGAGTGTTTTTACTGTAGCCATATCTTAATGTGTTCGCTGTACATAACCAGCACCTCAAATCCTCGATACTAGTACTATATGAGTAGTAGGAGTAGTAGGGTGACATGGGCCAGAACAAGCATTCACGTCCAGGAGTACGGCACACGACACCGGCATGACATCCATCTGACACCATATTTCTTGGAGTCCGTGCTAGAGCAATCTCTTCAACCTCTTCGTTTCTCTAACTTCAGCCATCACGCGGCGGGTGAGGTGGGGGTTTGCCAATAGTCAGTTTCCTCAACTACGGTCCCACTTGTAAGGCCAACTCCAACGCACGACCCCAAACGGACCTCCGTTTTGCACGAACACCAACGATAATTTTGACTAGAAACGCAAGACCAAAGAAAACATGAACCACAAGAATACATTTTAGAAGATATCCAACTTACATAACTGCTCCTGTAAGTTGGATTAGTGCCTTCTCGATGCATTCCTTATAGATCTGCGGAGGCTCGATCTTGCGTGCTTCTTTCTTCTTCGAGTGTAAAGAAGTAGACGTTGCTTCCTCGCATCTAGTCTCATGTCTAGCCTCTATTCTAGTAGGAGTATCAACAAGTGCACTAGTCTCATCTCTAGCCTCTATGCTAGCTAAAAGTGCTAGAACATCTAGTAAATTGCGCTCTATCAATATATCAATGTACTCTTCTTCCCAATACCAAAACTTGCATCCATTCTACTCCCTCTGTTCCACAATACATGCCTTCTATTTGTCAAAATATAGATATATCAAGACATGTTTTAGTATATAGGTACATCCATTTTTAGACAAATGGAAGTCAAGTATTTTGGAACGGAGGGAGTACACAATAAAATTTTTAAGTTAGCACAACTAGTCTAATCCGAGAGCACAACCAAAGATTTGGTCGGTGTAGGGGATATGACTACTGAGTGTAAACCGCCCAGGAGGGGCCGGTTCACGCTCAGCTATACTGAAGCCCATGAAGACAAGGAAGATGGCGCTTTACTGATAAAGCTTAGAGGCCCGGTGCCCAAAGGTAGATTAGGGCCCATAGTTGTAAACCGCCATAGTTGCATAACTTGTATTGTAAGTTGGGGAGAGAGAGACCAAGCCGGACACTTGTATGAGCCGGCCTCGGCACTCTGTTAACCGGCCGGGCGTCAACCTGTGTATATATAGGGACGACCCGGTGGCGGTTCAGGGACAAGAAACAACACCTCGAGAGCCAGGCATAGCATGTTTGCTCCCTGGCAATCGAAAACCCAGTAATTCCATCACAACTAAACATAGGCTTTTACCTTCATCGTAAGGGGCCGAACTAGTATGAAACTCTCGTGTCCTTTTTCCGGTTTAACCTCTCTAAGCTAACCCATCACGATGGCTCCACAACTAAGTCCTTTCACGAGGGCATCTGACATGATAATTCCATGACAGTTCGCTCCCACCGTGGGGCTATTGCACGATGGTTTCAAGTTCTTAGAGGGCAAGTTCGAAGGGCTCAAGGGATACGCAGTGGGCCGGATGACCAAGAGTCATCGTGGCAAGCTCTACATCGACGACGTAGGCTGGGGCCCCGACCTGGATCAATCGAGTATGGGTATCGGGTCCCCTCCGGCGGAATTCACGTCTTCATCAGCAAGATCGGCGAACCGGGCCCTGAGCCGGACATCTCAACCGACCTCGTCGAAACGGCTCAGCGTGTGAGTCTTGCCCGGATTCAGCCCGCCATGAAGCGTGCGTTCGTAGGATGTGTCCATGGGATCGAATCTGAACCGGTGTCCGAAGGTGAGACGGCCTTTCATTCCGATGGCGAGTCATCCACCGGGAAACCGAATCTCTATATCAAGTTCAGGATGGCTTGTTCGAAGGGTATTCCGATGGCAGTACTATTCTAGAATTTCTTGAACTGCCAAATCGGGTCCCAATCTTCATGGCCGGTACACAGCCAGCCTTGCAAAACTCAACTGCAGCGGCATTGGGTTCCGAATCAGCAGCCGGGGCAGGAGGCCCCGCGCGCCGGTCGACTCAAGTTCGGTCCGGTTTGTTGGATGCCTGGACAACATTACTGGCCACAGCAGTTACCCCGGAGACTCAAGATCGGCATAACATGGAAGTCACAAAGCTACGGGATCAGATAACTCAGGCCAAGGACGACTTGGCGGCTGAGGAAACCAGGATGGCTGAGGAACGGGCCTCTTTAGATGCCCAGTCATAGAGGATTCAGGCCGAGAATTATCGACTTTTGCTGGATCAGAATGCTTCGAATGACGTATTGAAGAGGAGACATCAGTCTCACTTGCCGGCGGATTACAATGCGATGAATCTCTTTAATACACCAGGGGTAGGAACCAGTAACCCGACAGCAGTAAACCGGACTACCGTGCCAAGGATCGGAGCGCCGGATCAACCACAGGTGATGGGCCCACCTCGACAAACAGACAACATGCCGCAATACACAACACCCCCGCTAGGTCATTTATCCACTCCTTTGGACAACATGATAGCTGTAGCATTCCGGCTGGCAGCTATTCCGATGGAGGGTGAGTCGCTAGCGGCGGTTGAGACGTGGTGGGCCAGTGATCTTCTTCAGACTACTATGGTGCAGCAGCAGGCTTATTCATATAGTCGAGACAGGATTCACTCAACCCCCCGCCCAAGCAGGAGCTACAGCAGGCACTTGGATGAGCCGGCTGTGTCGAGCAGTGCGCGGACAGTGAAGCCCCTCGAGGGCCTAATTTGGCGCGTGGTGGTGCAAATGCTCAGGACGTAGTGGATAATGGTAGAGCATGAAGGGAGGCTGCATTGGCGGCACAGTACACGGGTCATCATCAACCCGCCCCGGTTCAACTAGCGGCATCAGTTGAACGAGGTACCAAGCTTGCTTTCAACTCATGGGGAGTGCCGTGTCTTACCCCGGATCTGCGCAATGTGCGGCTACCCAAGGATTTCAAGGGCCCGTGGAAGGTGCCAAATTACACCGCCAATTTACCCCCCGTGGCATGGGTGGAAAGCTACGAGATGGCTATGGAGATGCTAGAGGTGGATGAAGCGGCATGTGCAAAATATTTCACCATGATGTTGGAAGGAACAGCTCGCACTTGGTTGAAGAGCTTGCCGGCCAACTCCATCGGATCATGGGAACAACTGAAGGCCTGGTTTATAGCAAATTTCAAGGATACATGCAAACAACCCATGTCCATTGTGGATCTAGATGCCTGTGTTCAAGGAGAGAACGAGTCAACAACTCATTGGGTGTGCCAGGTTTCAGAAGTTCTGCATTCATCGGACCGCATCAATGTTGATACAGCAATTGTAACATTCAAGCATAATTGCCGGTTTAAATCGCAGAAGATGAAATTGGGATGGCTCAAACGCCACTGCAATGACATGGGAACGCTTATGGCGGCTCTGGTTAAATATGCTGATTCTGATAATACTAAGGATCCTGATTCTGACGTGGAGAAGCGGGAGAAGGGAAAGAAGAATGCCGGTTCAAAGGGACAGAATAACCAGACGAGCCACGGGAACAATGGTAAGCGTAAAGCGGATAATTCAGATTTTGTGGCTAACACCAATGTGCAGGGCAATGCACAGCGTCGTAAGGGTAAACTGCCGCAGCACGGTGGAGGCATGAATCTGGAGCGCCTGTTAAACCAGCCATGTCCAAAGCACGGGAAAAAGGAGGTTCCAGCAAAACACCTTTGGAACGATTGTTTCATTATGAAGGAGTTCAAAAATTATGATCTCTTCCGGTATGATCAGGGTCCGTCTGGCGGTTCAGGTCCAGGTTTTCACGGTCCGGGTTACAGTGGGGGCGATTCAAACTCTAGATTTCAGAATAATCAGGGCAACCAGAACAATTAGGGTGGTAACAACCAACAGAACAATCAGGGGAATCAGCAGCAATCAGGTTTTCAGAGTCACCCAAAGCAGTTGAATGGCGGGCAGTATCATTTCTTCACTACTAGCTTGTGTAAGCGTGATCAGAAGCTTCACAAGAGGGCAGTTAATGTTGTTGAACCGGCAGTGCCCCATTATTTGCGTTGGTCCGAGCAGCCCATTATGTGGAGCAGAGAGGATCATCCGCCTCGGGTTGATAATCCGTGTCATCTGGCTTTAGTGGTGGCACCTCAGGTGGGAGGTTATAAATTCACCAAAGTGCTCATGGATGGAGGAAGCAGCATCAACATCTTGTATTATGAAACCTTCCATCGCATGGGATTGACAGACAAGAATCTTAAACCGGCGAACAATGTCTTTCACGGTGTAGTACCAGGTAAATCGGCATATCCTGTTGGCAAGATAGCTTTGGAGGTTGTGTTTGGTGATGAGCATGACTCCAGGTCTGAAACATTAACCTTTGAAGTGGTGAAAATCCAGAGCCCATATCACGCCCTGTTTGGATGGCCAGCTTACATGAAGTTCATGGCGAGTCCCTGCTATATTTATTTACAGCTCAAAATGTCGGGTCATAAGGGGACCATCACAGTACACGGAAGTCATAAGATCACTTTGGATTGCGAGGAGGGTGATGCGGCCTATGTTGAGTCGGTTTGTACCATCGAGGAGCTGAAGTTCTACAAAGACAATGTTGATCCGGCAGACATGACCCCTCTGAAGAAGCCCACCACTGATCATGACCCGACCCTGAAGTTCAAACCGGCTGATGAGACTAAACTTGTTGATTTCGTTCCTGGCGATTCATCCAAGCAGTTTAGCATCAGCACCAATCTGGATCCAAAATAGGAAAGCGCGCTCATCGAGTTCATCCGTGAGAACCGGGACATTTTTGCATGGAAGCCTTCTGTCATGCCAGGTGTACCGAAGGAACTCGCTGAGCACAATCTCAATATTGATCCCAATTTTAAACCGGTCAAGCAGTTTCTTCGCCGCTTTAACGAGGAAAGATGCAAAGGCCATTGGTGAGGAGGTAGCCCAGCTGTTGGCTACTGGATTCATTGTCGAAGTGTTTCACCCTGAGTGGTTGGCTAATCCGGAGCTGGTTCTTAAGAAAAACGGCACTTGGAGCATGTGTGTGGACTACACAGACTTGAACAAAGCTTGTCCAGCAGATCCTTTTGCTCTCCCACGTATTGATCAGATCATTGATGCGACGGCTGGTTATGAGCGTTTGAGTTTCTTGGATGCTTATTCTGGTTATCATCATATTGAAATGGCAGTTAAGGACCAGGAGAAGACAGCCTTCATCACTCCCTTTGGAGCCTTCTGCTATGTATCTATCCCCTTTGGACTCAAAAGTGCACAAGCAACTTATCAACGATGTGTACATAATTGCCTTCATACCCAGATTGGGCGCAATGTTCATGCTTATGTGGACGACATTGTGGTGAAATCTAGGAACAAGGAGACACTGATTGATGACCTCAAGGAAACCTTTGACAATCTTCGGGTTTATAAGATGATGCTCAACCCGGACAAGTGCGTCTTTGGTGTTCCGGCAAGCAAGCTTTTGGGTTTTTTGGTGTCTAACATGGGCATTGAGGCTAATTTGGAAAAGATCAAAGTGATTACATCTTTGGCTAAACCGGCGTGTATCAATGATCTTCAGCGTCTGGCGGGTCGAATTTTAGCCCTGAGCCGGTTTATCAGCCGCTTGGGAGAGAAGGTGATCCCTCTGTATCAGATGTTGAAGAAAACAGACACTTTTGTCTGGAGTGACGCAGCTGATGCGGCGTTTGAGGACTTGAAGAGGCAGTTGGCTGAACCTCCGGTCCTTGCTGCTCCGGTTGACAATGAGCCCCTGTTATTATATGTGGCTGCTAATGCCTGGGCTGTCAGTGTGGCAATTGTGGTGGAGCGCAAGGAGGCTGGGAAGGAATATCTGGTTCAAAGACCGGTTTACTATATTAGTGAAGTGCTCATTGAGTCAAAACAAAGATATCCGCATTGGCAGAAACTGGTGTATGGGGTTTTTATGGCGAGTCGTAAGCTTAAGCAATACTTTCAAGGCCACCCCATCACAGTGGTCAGTTCTGCTCCTTTGGGCGATATAATTCAGAACAGGGAGGCAACTGGCCGGGTTGCAAAGTGGGCAATTGAGCTTGGTCCACATGGGTTGAAGTATATGCCTCGGACAGCCATCAAGTCTCAGGCGCTTGTTGACTTCATCAATGATTGGACCGAGTTATAGGCACCAAAGGACAAACCGGATAACACATACTTGACTATTCATTTTGATGGATCCAGGCAATTGGAGGGCTCGGGGGCTGGAGTTGTCCTTACTTCCCCTCGAGGTGATAAAATTTGTTATGTTCTCCGCTTAATGTTTCCTTGTACTAACAATGCAGGTGAATATGAGGCCTTACTCCATGGTCTCCGTGTGGCCAAGGAAATGAATTTAAGCCAGGTACGATGCTTTGGAGACTCTGATCTGGTGGCTCAGCAAGTTTTGGCACTTGGGATTCTAAGGATCCACTCATGGCGGCTTACAGACGCGAGGTGGATATTGTGGCGGGTCACTTCAAGGGTTATCAGGTTGAGCATATTGATCGATGCAAAAATGAGGCAGCAGATGCTTTAAGCCGGCTGGGATCTCAGCGGAAACCGGTACCACCCAATACCTTTTTAGATATCTTGCATAACCCGTCTTATAAGTTGCCAACAGAGGAGGATTTAGCTGTTCCTGATCCGGAGGCCTAACTGGTTGCCGCTTTACATGTAATTCTGGATTGGACGGTTCCATATTTGGCGTATATGAACCGGGGCAAGTTACCAGCAGATGAAGTTCTAGCCAGACAGATAGTCCGGCGATCAAAGTCCATGGTTATTCACAATGGCGAAGTACACCACTGCAGTGTCTCAGGCGTATTCCAGCGTTGTGTTTCTCCTGAAGAGGGCCAAGAGATTCTGCGTGAGATCCATGAAGGGGATTGTGGTCACCATGCCAGTTCAAAGTCCCTGGTGGCTAAAGGTTTTCGCCATGGTTTCTACTGGTTGACAGCTCATGCTGATGCGGAGGATCTGGTAAAGCGGTGTGACGCTTGTCAGAAGTTTTCACGCCGGGCTCATGTTCCGGTTCAAGAGCTACGGATGATTCCAATCACTTGGCCATTTTCTACTTGGGGGCTTGATATGGTGGGACCTTTTAAGCGGTCCAAGGATAAGAAGACCCACCTATTGGTGGCGGTTGACAAGTTCACTAAATGGGTTGAAGCGGAGCCCGTAAGCAAGTGTGATGCTGCCACGGCGGTTCAATTTATCAAGAAGGTGATCTTCCGCTTTGGCTTTCCACACGGCATCATCACGGATAATGGCACAAACCTTTCTAAAGGTGAGATGGAAGACTTCTGTCAAAGAGAGCATATCCAGCTTGATGTGTCATCAGTGGCACACTTCCAATCCAACGGGGAAGCTGAGAGAGCAAATCAGGAAATCATAAAGGGTATCAAGCCCCGGCTTATGGTTCCTTTGAAGCGGACGCCAGGTTGTTGGGTGGAAGAATTACCTTCTGTGTTATGGAGCATCAACACCACCCCCAACAGATCAATGGGTTACTCACCTTTCTTCATGGTTTACGGGGCAGAGGCGGTCCTCCCAAGTGATATTCGTCATGACTCACCCTGGGTTGCCAATTATGTTTAAGCAGACAACAAGCAAGCACGCCAGGGGGCGTTGGACCTGTTAGATGAAAAACGGGACATGGCTTTGGCTCGTTTGGTGGTTTATCAGCAAGACCTGCAGCGTTATCATAGCCGCCGAGTTAAGACAATTACCTTTCAAGAAGGCGACTTGGTGCTTTGGCTCATCCAGGATCAGACCGATATGCACAAGTTATCCCCACCTTGGGAAGGACCCTTTCTGGTCAGCAAGAATCTGCACAACGGATCATACTACCTCATTGATGTTCGAGAGCACGCAGACTCACGCAAATCTGAGGAGGAGACCCAGCGGCCTTGGAACATAGCTCTCCTTCGGCCCATAGGCTCCTCCTATGTACATATTCTGACAATGTATATATTATGATCAATATAATAAACCGGCATCCTTGCTATAAGCAGGGCCTCTGCCGTTTTTCTTCAAATATCTTTTGTTTACATGGGGGCTTCAGCTGACAAAGCGGAGTTCTACCTGTTAAACCGGCTATCACGCCACAATACAACTTGGGAGCTTCACACCCAAGGGACCAAAGAGAGTCTGGATGCTATGCACAGCTCAAACATAGGCACCCATTGAGCACAGCTCACAAAGTTACTTGGGGGCTCTTTGTGCAATGCAACAAAGAGTTTGAAAGGACCCTTGTAATATGCTATCAAGCACGGCTTGGAAGCCTGGTGTATTCACCTAAAACCCCGTGTTAACCTGCCTTTATAAAGTAAGCCACTCCTATCCAGGTAATCCTGGCACGACCTGTGGAACGTTTGACAAGTCAATCTTATACAGACCCTGAACTTGTCAAAGTTAAAACGACGATTGGTTAGTTGGAGGCCCATCTTGAAAGGCTTTGTAAAATGGTTTAACTCAGCGGCCTGGCAGCCCATGAAAAGCCTCGATTTTGGGCCTGACAGCCCTTGAAAAGCCTCGACTACACAGTTTTATTTGCTTTTTTCAAAGAGTTTTTCTTTTGATTTCATGGTAAACCGGCGTCTATTGACCCGGCATGTCTATCAGTTATCATAATAATCTGGTGTTTCTTAACCCGGCTTGGCTTTCAGCTACAAGTTCTCAGACCATATTCATTATCAAACCGGTGTTTAATAACCCGGACTAGCTTTGACTACATGTCGCCAGCATGATCATCTGGTGTTCATCACAACCGGGTATGGCTTATTATATACACCAGCACTACATGGTGGGAGTTATCAATACTGCAAGATTTGGGTTTTTACCCTTAATACAATCAAAGTTGGCAAGCCAACGAAAGTGATTTAATATCACAGGTATGATCTATTTCATATTTTGATATATATTCAGCCTTGGTAATCAACCAGGCTTTGTATTGGGCATTATGACCCGTCTGGCAGTAAAACGCTAGGACAATTCTTTTTATGCAGACACAAGGATTGCATGAACTTGTCAAGATATATAAGCAAGCACAACAAATATAATGGCAGATCAAACAGCGTCATGTAGCAGTGCACGATGGCAACAGATCAAAGTATTTTACACTAGCCTATTACAAGGCGCTCTGAGGCCCAAAATAATGGTTTCTGTGTAAGGTCAAGCCGATTGCCGGATTAAGACTCGTCACCAGGTTGATGTGAAGTGGATGGATCCTCTGGCGTCAGTTCAACCTCCTCCTCTCCACCCAGTGGCTGGAAGTCAATGGTGGTCCAGTCAATCTGGGTTAAAGCCTGGAAGACAACTTCTTCACTTATAAGATTCGACGGTTCAACGTCAGGGGCATAGGTGTGCTTACGGATTGGCGGGATGAGATTATGCACTTCTTTAACAATGGCATCAACCCGCTTGTTATCTGCATCATAGAAGGACCGATGAGTGGACAAATTAGCCTCCTCAGCCAATTGGCTTGCCAGTGGGCGCATCTCCTTTGTTAGAGCTTTAAGGGCTTCATTATCAAATGCTGACCCGTCTTCCTGTTCACTAGGATAACCCTTTGCGATATCTACCGGATCAAGGTCAGCTATCCAAGCTTTAGCATGAGTCAGCACTGATAACGCGCAAGCCCTAGCAGCAGATCGCTTTACCTCCTCTATTTGAGCAAGTGTCATCGATAGCCTGGCCAAAGTATCCTTGAACAAAATTGGTGCCGGTTTGTTGTACGAAGCCGCACAGATGACTCGTTGTGCACCAGTATACAGTTGCTCAATCAACGTATAGGCTGCCTTCAACTTCATCCGCATATCCGCGCCCAGATGAGCAATACGACTGGCTGCAACGGTTTAAGAATTTAAGGTTAAACCAGCAAATTCGAAGATGGTTCAGATAGGTTATTACAAAGTACTTACCAAATATTGCAGAAGTCATAGCATTCACTTGATGCTTCAGCCCAGTTAGCTCTTCTTCCATCGGTTTAAGAGCTGCTTCAGCATCTTCAGCCCGTTTTAATAGAACACCCTTCTTGGTGTCCCAGTTGGTTCGCTCATTCTTGAAGCCTTCTTTCAATTTCTCCATGGTTGTTAAAGTGCCTTCCAGTTCTTCCTTGGCTTAGGAGGTTTCTGCTTGCTGGGATTTAATATTTTCTTGAAGATCAGCAATTTGGGAATCCTTACTATTCAAGTCAGCCTGCAACAGACAAATGATAGGTTGGTCATATATTCTTCAAAGTCCCAAGCACATAACAAGTTATACACTTGGCACTTGGGGGCTAATGTAGATTGCTTCTTAAAACGGATATTTTAAAGTCTCAAGGCTCAATACAAGTATTAAGCTTGGCACTTGGGGGCTAATGCCTAATTGATCAGTGAAATCAAAGGTGAAGAAAGTCAATAAGGACAAAAGGTTTAACAGACAGTCCCGGTTCATCTTTAAGAGGTAAACCGGCCTTTGGGGGCTACACAATTGAAGTCTTTTTTATCTAAAGTTCCGGTCCATCTTCAAGAGATAAACCCGCCCTTGGGGGCTACAATGAGATTGACAAAAGTACAAAGCAAGATTTGCAGAAATTACCTCATATAGGCGGTTTAGGTATCCAGAGTGAAGATCTTGAGCGTTGAGATGAGCATAGCTTGATAGATCAGTCTTCCATTTACCTTTGCCCACAGCAGCAAATTCCTCTTTGGCACTGTGTTTTGATAAAGCAATGGGGCGGCCAGGTGAAGTATTGCTAAATCCAGTGATCAGAACATCATCAGTTGCTTTGCTTGTACTAGTCGGTTTGTCTGAGGTTTTGGCGGGGCTTGGCGGATCTGCAGCAGGACTTGGAGGATTAGCAATTGGGCTGGGCGGATTTGCATGAGGACTGGCCGGGTTAATTTCCAGCAGATCAACATAAGTATCCTGATCTTGGGGTACAGGTGTCAGTGTCAAAACCGGCGGATCTCGGGTAGGGGGTCTCGATTTGTGCGTCTTAGGATGATGGTAACAGGAAGCAAGGGACACAATGTTTACCCAGGTTCGGGCCCTCTCGATGGAGGTAAAACCCTACTTCCTGCTTGATTAATATTGAAGATATGAGTAGTACAAGAGTAGATCTACCACGAGATCGTGGAGGCTAAACCCTAAGAGCTAGCCTATGATGGTATGATTGTAATTGTGATCGGCCTTCTAAGGACCATCCTCTCCAGTTTATATAGACACCGGAGAGGGCTAGGGTTTACATGGAGTCGGTTACAAGGAAGGAAATATAATATCCGGATCGCCAAGCTTGTCTTCCACGCAAAGGAGAGTCCCATCCGGACACGGGCCGAAGTCTTGAGTCTTGTATCTTCACACTTTGATAGTCCGGACGATGTATATAGTCCGGCTGTCCGGATACCCCCTAATCCAGGACTCCCTCAGTAGCCCCTGAACCAGGCTTCAATGACGATGAGTCAGGCGCGCAGTCTTGTCTTCAGCATTGCAAGGCGGGCTCCTCCTTCCGAGTACTCCAAGGTTATTATCGAACATGTAGGCCGTGTCCGGATCTGCAAAATGATCCTCACATACCACCGTAGAGAGAACGATACTTCAGCAGACAACTTTTAGACGACGTGATATGCCATTACAGCCAGGTCATTATTCGAACCGTTTTTCCACAACCAGCCATAGCGCGTATTGTGAGGTGGTTTCCTTGACACGTCTTGTCAAAGCAGAGATCATGTCCCCTTATCACGGGATTCTCATCAATACGGGTATGGGTAATCCCCCCGTGCCATCAACCGTGGTGCTTGGGAAGTAAGCGATTCTCAACAGGCTAGTGGGGAGGCGCACCGCTTTCGTCGCCTCTATAAAGGGATAAAAGTTCCCCATTCTTACCCACGCCTTCTTCTTCCTTTGCCCACTCTTGCCTCCTCGAGATCCAGCACCCTAGTCCAAGCCTTCTCCGCACAGTTAAACATGTCTGGAGCATGAGGCAAATGGGTGGCTTCCACCATGAAGGAGAAGAATATCGCAAGTCTTCGGGCAGCGGATACTTGGCCGCAGACATAGCGCACCGGCTACCAGACGGAGGGCAGATCATTCCAACTCTAGGACCCCACGAGAGGGTCGTGTTTCTTGCCCACTTTGTCCATGGACTGGGGTTTCCACTCCACCCCTTCGTCCGCGGGCTCATGTTCTACTACGGGCTAGATTTCCATGATCTAGCCCCGAACTTCGTCCTCAACATCTCGGCATTCATCGTCGTATGCTAGGCTTTCCTCCGCATTAAGCCTCATTTCGGCTTGTGGCTGCAAACCTTCTGTGTGAAGCCGAAGATCGTGAGCGGCCAGCAAGCGGAGTGCGGAGGAGCCATGGTGGGCAAAATGCCTAACGTCACCTGGCTTGACGGCTCCTTTGCGGAAACCTTGAAGGGGTGGCAATCGGGGTGGTTCAACATCACCGAGCCGCGTGACGCCAACTGGGTGGCGGACCCCGAGTTCCAATCTGGAACTCCTATGCGGCTCACCTCCTGGGAACAGAAGGGCCTATTATTGGGTGAATCTACAGAGCTGACCGGACTCATAAAATGCATCAAGGGCATGAAGGACAAGACCATCAAGCTCATCAACGTGATCCAGGTCATGCTCATTCGCCGGATTCTACCGTGCCAAAGGAGGGCATTCAATTTGTGGGAGTTCGTCCCGGCCGAACACCAGACGCTTCAGAGGCTCTATGGCATGAAACACAAAAATGAGTGGAAGGCGTTGTTCAAGTCCTCTGAAGTACCTCCTCCCATATCCGAGGACCGTGGGCTCCACGCCGCACGGCGTCCTATTCAGGTGAGTTCTCAGGCCGCCACCGGATTCGGTTTTTCCCAATACACTCATGGGGGAGCCTTAAGTAATTGTGTATACTTGTGCAGGATTATGTGGAGACAGCGGAGCAGATTGACTGCCCAACTCCGTTGCCGGAAGGCCCGGCTAATGATCTTCTGATGAAGATGCTGGTCCCAGCGCCCTACAAGGGGCCCGAGAAGAAGGCCTATAAGAAGGCCCCGGAGACCCGAAAGGGTCTCCAACATAAGGTTGCGCAAGCCTCGTCCGAAGACGACGAGGCGCACTCCTCCCCCAAGGGGAAGGAGAAGAAGAGGAGGAGGCTGCCCCATCCGGAAAGGACGAGGGGCCTGAGAGGGCGGACCAGGGGACCAGGAGAAGCCCCCATCACAAGGCCGTCATACCCTTGTCGTCCGATGACGACGAGGCAGATTCCTCCCGCGGAAGCGTGGGAAAACAAGAAGAGACTCCACCTCCCCATACTAGGGGGGAGAAAAAGAGGAAGGCCGCCCCGGTGGGGGAGACTGGGACGTCCAAGAAGGGAAAGGTGTCCCTTCCGAACTACTTCGCCACCGCCGCCGATAGTGAGGAAGGGTGGCTGCCCAGGAAGAAGCCTTTAGTGCGATCATAAGTATCCGCACTCCATCGCAATTTTGCTTCATGGTTTTATTATAACGCCGAACTTGTATGCAGTCCGGCCAGGCCCATCCCGAGGTATCGTCTTCGGACGGGTCCTTGAGTGAGTCAGCAATGAACTCACTCCCGACGGCCACTTCTCCTTGGCCTGCGGATGACACGGAGGTGTTGTCCCAAAGGCTCCCAAAGATGGGGGAGGTGGCCCTGGAGGCGCCTCAAGGCGGCATTCCAGACGTCGGACTCGCGGGGTTCAAGATCCCCACGGATCGTGTTGATGAGAGCCACGGTAAGCCGGGCTCTCAGCCGAACACTGTTCCGGAGCCTTCAGTGGTTCCGGACTCAGGAGGGCAGCCCCTCGTTAGGGAGGGAGGGCCGTCTGTATCGAGGACTTCCGTTGCGCCCGAGGCGCCGGATTGTCTACTGGAAGCGCTTCGTGGTGCTTCCCTAGATGAAGAGCATCGTACTCTTATGAGTGCGGTGATTTAGAAGGTTTCGTCCGCCAAGAGCGGACTAACCGAAGCCTGCACCAGCCTCCTGACAGGCTTTGAGGTAAGTGAAAATGTGTGAAATTACCACCCGATAGGTAGTAGCCCCTGATACTCTATTTGGTTTTCGGAAGGAAAAACCAAACGGAGGGTCAATTATAATCCGCAGGAGTCTAACAATAAGTTTTAATGTAAATAAACAGGCTGTGCTGCTGGCCGCTGCTGTCTGTATGGCCAAAATCGCCGGCCTAAAGTAGGACTTGGAGTGGGCACAGGGAGAGCTCGGCCTCACGAGGAGGCAGCTCGAGGAGAGCAAAGGTGAATGATTCCCCTCTCTCATATAGTAAATTATAAATAAAATTGGTTATTCTAACGACGAGGCATCGTGATTTGCTAATAGAGGCCACCACCAAAGTGGCGTCTCTTAAGAAAGCGCTGTCCGAGGCCGAACACAAGGCAGCCTTGGAACGCGGGAGCGCAAAAAGCAAGAAGCCCGAGTGGGCGAAGTACAAGAAGAGCTCCAGGAGCTCGGCAAAAGGTTCGAGTCCGTGGAGCATGAGCTTAAAGCAAAAGAGGCCGAGCTTGTGAAGGCCCTTACAATATAAAAGACGCCAGGCCCGAAGCCGAGAGGGTACAACAGGAAATCTAGGAGGCCAAAAAGATAGCAGCGGGTAAGAAATTCTTTATGCAAAGCAAACATGTGGAGGAGGCGTTTCTTTTACTTACACGAGTCTGGAGCTCTCCAGGGGCATTCACAGATCTGCCACGCAACGTATCAAATGCCGTGGAGTTCTACCGTGCTCAGGAGGGGAGCTCAACGGAGAAGCTGTTCTGGTCCCAGTATGCTGGGGCCGAACATCCAACGTCTCTGAGTGACCAACTGAAGCAGTTGGTCGAACTCCACAGGGCGGCCGAAGTGGCTATGAAGGATTTCGTAGTCCGTATGTGGCCTGGTGAGCCCCTGCCCACCAGCTACTTCGGCCTGATCAAGTGGATGGTGAATGCCTGTCCGCGACTGGAAGTCATCAAGCGATCCGTTTGCATTGAGGGTGCCCTCCGGGCCCTTGCCCGTGCGAAGGTGCATTGGGGCAAGATGGATGCGGAGAAGCTGGTGAAGGACGGGCCGCTAGAGGGCAAGCCACATCGCATTCCTGAGAAGTATTATGATGGCGTTATGAAGGGTGCTCGCCTCGTGGCCGATGAATATACCAAGGACATAATTTTTGAATGAATTCACTTATGTCATGCATGTTTGTAATTGAAAGACAAAGTTACTTGCGCTAAGTAGTGATTTTGTTATTTAAAATATTACCTTTTGTGTGGCTGTTATCAAATTCTGAAAGTAGGCCAGTCATCGGCTTCCGCCCCCATGTAACTAGTACTCGGGTGTTCGTGGATAACCCGGACACTCTTTATCCAAATGTTTGGTCCCTTAAGGAGGTGTCCAGCGCAACAAACAAGGCAATCGGACTATGCGGCTTTATAACCTTCACTTAGCCATAGAAGTCTACAATTTTAAATTTCGGCGAAGCCCCTAGAATCTGGAAGACCGAATTGGGGCGCTATACATGCCTAGATCGGACAAAGCCGATTTATCGCCTAAAGCGGAAAAATCTTTAAGGATTTTAAGACCTCTCGAACAACGACCAGCTCTCGCCACATCATGCCGGTCAGTTTTCAGCTTTCTCTACTGAGGTGCTCGTCTGGAAGAACCAGGGCACAATCGCAATAGTTCTCCCTGCGCTACCTTAGCCGATATAACGGAACGTAAGGCACTAAAACAAGGGAGCCGGGCTATCCCAACTGTAGACCCAAGACATGATTCAGAGCTGATGCATATAATGCTATAAGTTTGGGGTGCCGCACTGTTGAAAGTGTTCAGACTTGTCGTGTTGTATTATGGGGCGCCATAAGAAGCCCCTGGCAAACTCAACGTACCAAAGTGTACGGATGCAATATTAAATAGACATTTGTAAAAAATGCTCAAATAAGAATAATAAGCTGACGCTGTATATGATCTCCCATTGATGAATAATACGTTTAGGCGTATGTTTACAATGAATGCATTAAGCGGAGATAAAGAGGATAATTTGACATATCCTATCTAGAGGCAGGCTACGTACAGATAGATAAAGCAGGTATAACGATCACAAATAGATTCCACCTGGGTATTTCCTTCTATGCACAAAGCCTGTTGCCTCCTTGGTTTTCTCTCCTATGTAAGTCCGACAATCCGGCTCTTCTGGAGAAGCTGCACTAAATCAATGTCCTTAAAGGTAAAAAGGAAAGGTTACGAAGCAATACCGTACTGTTGACTGAGCCACTGCTACGCCTCCGCCTGTGCCCATGGTATTTTGAGTGCGTAATTGTGTACGCGTGGCATGAATGCTGCTTTGATGGGATTTGAGCGGAGGCCGGACTGCTAGTCATGCTCTTGGCGTGCCTGCTGATCCTGTTGCGGGGTGTTCCACCCTCGCTTGACAGAGCTTGAGGTTGTTGTCGCCGGATTGGTGGTTTGCCGGAGGAGGCTGCATTGTACTTCTATCACAAGGGCTGCAGTGTGCTCTTCTATACCGAGAGAGCGGTCCATATTTTCGTTGACTGTTATGACCCCGCGCGGGCCTGGCATCTTGAACTTGAGGTATGCATAGTGTGGTACTGCATTGAATCTAGCGAATGCGGTTCTTCCGAGCAGTGCGTGGTAACCACTGCGAAAAGGGACGATATCGAAGATTAGATCTTCACTTCGAAAGTTATCCGGAGATCCGAAGACCACTTACAATGTTATAGAGCCCGTACAACGTTATAGAGCCCGTACAATGTTATAGAGCCCGTACAATGTTATAGAGCCCATAGCACGTACAATGTTATAGAGCCCGTACAATGTTATAGAGCCCGTACAACGGGCCTCTACCCCATTTTGCGCATTGTGTCCTGGTAAAGAAGGTTAAGGCTGCTGCCGCCGTCCATAAGGACTCGCGTGAGGTGGAATCCGTCGATGATTGGGTCTAAGACCAATGCTGCCGAGCCGCCATGACGGATGCTAGTAGGATGATCCCTACGATCAAAGGTGATTGGACAAGCTGACCGTGGGTTGAATTTGGGGACGAATGGCTCCATCGCGTAGACGCCCCGTATTGCTCACTTCCGTTCCTGCTTGGGGATGTGGGTGGCGTAGATCATGTTGACCGTTTTCACCTGGGGGGAATTTCTTCTGTCCCCCCATGTTCGGACACCGGGGCTCCTCGTCATCGTCGCTATGTAGCCCATTTTCCTTGTTTTCGGTGTTTATCTTGCCAGCCTGTTTAAATACCCAGCAGTCTCTATTGGTGTGGTTGGCTGGCTTGTCCGGGGTGCCATGAATTTGGCACGAGCGCTCCAGTATACAGTGTAGACTGGACGGTCCCTGATTGTTTCTCTTGAATGGCTTCTTCCGCTGACCGGATTTAGATCCGCTGAATCTGGCATTGACCGTCGTGTCTTCGGTGCTGTCGTCGTTGTTCCGTCACTTGTGTCTGTTGCACCGTAGCTTGCCGTTATTGTCACATACATCTGACGTGCCAGAATGTGGCGTAGTGCTGCTGCGAGCCAACCAACTGTCCTCGCCCGCGCAAAAGCGGGTCATTAGTGTCGTGAGAGCTACAATAGACTTGGGTTTCTCCTGGCCAAGGTGTCGGGCGAGCCACTCGTCACGGATATTATGCTTGAAGGCCGCCAGGGCTTCAGCGTCCGGACAGTCGACTATTTGGTTCTTTTTAGTTAGGAACCGAGTCCAGAATTTCCTGGCTGATTCTCCGGGCTGTTGAGTAATGTGGCTCAAGTCATCGGCATCCGGAGGTCACACATATGTGCCTTGGAAGTTGTCAAGAAATGCGTCTTCCAGGTTTTCCCAACTGCCAATGGAATTTGCGGGCAGGTTGTTTAGCCAATGCCGGGCGGGTCCATTGAGCTTAAGGGGAAGATACTTGATGGCATGTAGATCGTCTCCGCGGGCCATGTGAATGTGGAGAAGGAAATCTTCAATCCATACCGCGGGGTCTGTTGTGCCATCGTATGATTCGATGTTTACGGGTTTGAACCCTTCTGGGAATTCATGATCCATCACTTCATCAATGAAGTAGAGGGGGGTGTGCGGCGCCTCTGTGCCGGGCTATGTCGCGATGCAGTCCAGCTGCGTCTGACTGGTTATATTAGGCCCGACCGGATATGCTGTTAGTGTATCCGGTATGACGGTCATCGTCATATGTTGCAGCGCGCCCTCATGATCCGTAGATCGATGTTGGTTGTCCTTCGGTGTTATACAGTTTATCGCACAGGTCCTGAGTATTGCCCTGGGCCGTAGTAAACTGGCGCGGGGGTGCGGGCTGGTATTCGGGCTGATATGCCGTTTTATCCCGACCTCGAGGCGGCCGGTCAGCCGTGTGGCGCTCGAGTCCATATTCCTCGGCTGCCAGGACTTCTATCCATCTATCTATGAGTAGGCCTTGATCAACTTGGAGCTGCTGCTGCTTCTTCTTCAGGCTTCTCGCAGTGGCAATAAGCCGGTGCTTGAAGTGCTCCTGCTCCGCGGGGTCCTAGGGCATGCTGAACTCGTCGTTGCCCAGGCTAATCTCGTCTTTGGAGGAAGGCATGTAGTTGTCCTCCTCCAGATACCCGTCCGTCGCCTATTAATCTGGGCTGTCCTGCCCATCTTCATGCTCGGCCTGCTCGAAGGCGGGTTGTTCGGGGTTGTATTCATCGTCGGCACCCTCCGGATTGTTTTTGTTTCCGGTGCCGGTATTGCCCCTTGTTGATTTGCATTTTATTTGTTCATTTTATTATGAGTGTTAGAATTGTTTGCTAGTATGTTTGCTTATATGAATGCCATGTCTGTTTAATATAGATTATCTCGGAGTGACGAGTAGTTTATCAAAGTTTCTGAGAGCGTTGTTATCTTCATCAACATACCAGGCAAGTTCAGTTTGACCATACTTTCCATACCTGTGTTTTTATTGCATTTAGTGTCACCATTCATAATCCCTCCAGTAGTTATATTGACTTCTTGTAGTTGAGTTGTCAGGACCCCGCCTCAATGCCACATCGATCTAGCATGTAACACCTCATATCACTTTGTGGCCTCACGCACGGTATCCCCACGGGTGTCGTCTTACCTTTGCCCGGGACCGTTTGCGCCTTTTGGCACACGTATATGATAGTGTCGCTAGCATCCATATGATAAGGAGCCCGGGCTGACATGGCTAGTCGTAAACCCAAAGTGGCACAAACTTACAGGGACAGGCATCCATGACCCAGCATCGAACGTGTCGGTCATCAGTGAGTGAATCCAGGCTGTAGCACTGGCTAGCAGGACTCCGATGAACCGGGCTGTAGCGGGCTAACAGGACTCCAGTATTCATCGCGTGACATTTCCCCGAAGGGACAGACACAGGAACGAAGAAGGACACATGCCGGCCAGCCTAAGTGTTCCGGAGCAGTAGCAAGCTACCATGGCTTAGTGGAAGCACTAGGAGACATTTCCCGGTAAGAGAGGCTACTAAGGATAAACAACTAGATAGTCAGATCCCACACATACCAAGCATTTCAATAACATACACACAATATGCTCGATATGTGCAAATACAACATGGCATCACAACATGACTCTACAACTCAAGTATTTTATTCAATAGGCTCCGAGGAGCGAGATATTACAAACATGGGTCTCATGACCCAACACTCAGAGCATACAAGTCAAAGCACAAGCGAAAGCTTAACATGTCTGGGTACAGACATCTACAAATGACAAGGCTGAGAAGCCGGAATATCTACCAGATCCTGCCGAGGGCACAAGATCGTAGCTGAGGTAACAAGCTAAACGTCGAAGTCCACGCGGAACTACTAGTGAGACTGAAGTCTCTCTGAAAAAACATAAAATAGGAAAACTTGAGTACAAATGTACCCAGCAAGACTTACATCAGAACTATCTACTTATGCATCATTATCAGCAAAGGGTTGGTGGGGTTTAACTGCAGCAAGCCAGCTTTGACTCAGTGGCTATCCTGAACTACGACTGCAAGTAACTCTTTTGAGGTGGCGCACACGAGTCCACATATTCATCATATCAATACACCACTATGGATCCGCTCCCGTCTCCCTACGAGAACACCATCCATAGCACTCGCGCTTATCTTGCGTATTTTAGAGTATCCACTTTCACTTGTCTATGAACTGTACAGGCAACCCAGAAGTCCTTTTCCGCGGACACGGCTATTCGAATAGATCATATTAACCCTGCAGGGGTGTACTTCTTCACACACGCTCTCGCCACTTACCGCCATGTACACCTCGTGTATCTCGGCAACCTTCAAGCGGAAGCCTGGCGAGGGAGTCGGCCACGACCTGACTAACCACACAAGTCTCTCGTCCAGGTTTATCGCCTATTCGGGTTCCATCCGCAAGGAGATCCGGCCGGGGTGTCGCTCACGGCCCCATACGATGTGTGCAGGGTTCCCAAGTCCACCAACCGGGTGCCACTTGGTACACCGGGCCACTGTGCCTAGTCTGTCCCAAGCCCACCTGTACCGGGTGCCACTTGGTAGGCTACTAACACTACCTACAAACACCAGAAACTAGTTGTGACTCCTGGACAGAGATCAAGTCGGTTAATAAGTTGAGAGAGTCAATTAAGGATCCCAATGTGTGGTAGTAGCTGTTCATGGATCACAAACACAGAACTCAGTTCCTGAGGACGGCTTCAATGAGACAACCCACCATGTACTCCTACATGGCCTCTCACCGCTACCTTTACCAAATCGTGTTCACAAACTTAGCTCACACACAGTAGGACATGTTCACACACCTCCAATTCATCCCCGATGAATCAGACCTGACTCAACTCTAAGCAGTAGCAGGCATGACAAACAAGCATGAATGAGTAGGCACATCAGGGCTCAAACAACTCCTACTCATGCTAGTGGGTTTCATCTATTTACTATGGCAATGATAGGTCATGCAGAGGAAAGGAGTTCAACTACCGCAGCATGTAACACATGAGTCGTTGTTGTCCTAATGCAATAAAAGAGAGCAGGAGCGGGAGAGTGGGATTGTATCGGAATGAGCAAGGGGGTTTTGCTTGCCTGGCACTTCTGAAGATAATATAGTTCTCCATCGGTGTCATTGAATAACCGTCGGAACCACGTTTACTGAGAGGGGACAAACACCGGCAAACAAGGAAGAACACAATCAATACAATGCACAATATGATGCATGATCATGCCATGGAAAAATGAGCATGTTGGCCTAATGCAACTACAACCAGATGGATTTGGGTCATTTTGAACCAAAGGTTCAATCCCAAACTCAAATTATGAATTTTAATAGTGCCTTATCATGTTTTGATATAAATAGCAGGTTTAAGTTGCTTTATCATGCATGAAACCAGTGAAGATGGATAGATTGGATTTTTCTGATCATTTTTCATATATGATTTATTTCATTTGGAGTTACGGTTGAATTTCTATGATTTTTAGAAGTTTGTGGTATTTTCTGGAATTTCCTGAATAAAAAATAAATCCAGAAAAGGTTATCTGCGTCAGCATGACGTCGGGGTGACGTCAGCAGGTCAAAGGCGCCAGCCCAGGTCAAACTTGACTGCTGGGACCCACATGTCAGTGTCAAACTAATTAACCTGAGTTAATTAGCTCTAAACTAATACTAAACTAAACCAGTTAAGGCCCTAGTCCCACATGTCAGTATTAACAGGGCTAATTATGTTTAGTTAGCACTTAACCTAATTAGCAGGTGCACGGGCCCACCTGTCAGTGACCCTGGGAAAGTCAAATAGGGTCAAATCCCGGGTCAGTGGGGTCAAACCCACCGGCGACATGACGTTGACGAGGCCAGCCACGGTGGCGAGCCTCGGGTTTGCGTCTCCGGCGACCAAACGGCCGGCGGAGGGCATCTGCGTGATGCGGACGCACGTCCGCATCGAGTGGTGGTGGCGGTTGGGCCTGGGGTGGCCGGAGTTGTCGCCGGCGGTGACCTCGGCGGTTGCCGGAGCTCGGGTGAGCTCGGGATCAAGGCTACGGCGGATGAGTCGGGGCGTGCGAGGCATCTATGGGCCCTACGAGATGCGGCGAGGTCAGTGGACAGGACGATGGGGCCGTTGTGTGGCCGGAGCCACGTCGGCGGCGAGCTCAGGCGGCGGCGCGAGCGGGTGTGCTTGGTGCGGCGACTACGGTGAGTGGCAGAGAGAACGGAGAGGGGGAGGATGGTCAGTGGCTCACGGCGGAAGCAGGGGTGGCTTCGGCGTGCTCGGGGAAGCACCGGGGCGAGCGCAGCGACGAAGGGGATCTCCGGCAGCCGGCGACGAAGATGACGAAGATGGCGATGATGCAGGGCCTCCGGCGCTGTTGGGGATATTACCACTAGGCGTAAACCGGCCTACTTGGGCCGGGTTAACTTCATTAGTGGCATAAACAGATGAAGGCCCAAGGCCTGTAGTCGGTTAGAACATGTAGCTGTAAACCGGCCTGATGTATGACTTGTATTGTAAGTAAGGAATAGAGAGATACCAACCGGAATACGAGTATGAACCGGTTAGGACTCTATGGACCGACGGGCGTCACCCGTGTATATAAGGGGACGACCCGGTGGCGGTTCAGGACAGACAACCACAACTCGAGCCTAGGTGAAGCTTGTTTGCTCCCTAGCCATCGAGACCACATCAATTCCATCACAACTAGACGTAGGCTTTTACCTTCGTCGAAGGGGCCGAACTAGTATAAACCCCTCGTGTCTTTGTGTCCGCTTTAACCCCTTCAAGTAAACTCGTAGCGATGGCTCCATGACTAAGTCCTTTCGCTAGGACATCTGCCGTGACAAATCCACGACAGTTGGCACCCACCGTGGGGCTATCGCACGATGGTTTGACGATCTTAGAGGGCAAGCTCAAGGGACTCGAAGGCTATGTTGTGGGCCAGATGACTAACAGTTGTCGCAGCAGGATCTACATCGACGATGCAGGATGGGGTCCCGAGGCCGATTCAATCGAGTACAGAAACCGGGTCCCCTTTGGCGGTATACACGTTTTCATTGGCAAGATCAGTGAGCCTGGGCCTGAGCCGGACATCTGCACCGACCTCGTCGAGACGGCTCAGCGTGCGAGATCTACCCAGGCTAAACCGGCCATGAAGCATGCCTTCGTTGGAGTTATCCACGGAGGAGAGCGGGAGGACGAGTCAGAACACGGTAGCGAGACCGTCGTCTATTCCGGCGACGAGTCCTCGACCGGAGAGACCGAATCGCTATACCAGTTGCAAAACGACCAGGTTAGGGGTTGTTCCGATGGCAACAGTATTCCGGACCCCCCAGGCCCGGTCAACCAGGTTGGAATATTCATGGCCGGCACCCAGGCGGCGAACCACTCTTCGACCGCCGCAGCAATGCTCTCCGGATCAGCAGCGGCAGCGGCAGCAGGGGCAGGAGGCCTTATGCGCCCGCCGGTTCAAGTCCTATTCGACCTGTTTGACGCACTGGCCGTGCTTATGGTGGAAGCCAATCCGGCGGATCAGGAGGCTCATGATGCAGAAATTGCAAAGGTGAAAGAACAGATCGCGCGAGCCAAAGCGGATCTGGCGGCAGAGAAGGACAGGATGGCGGCAGAGCAGGCCGCTTTGGACGCCCAGGCCTATAAGCTCATGCTTGACCAGAATGCATCACAGGAGGTTTTGAAGCGGAAGCACAGATCACGCCTGCCGTTAGGGTTTGACCCCCGAAATCTCTTCCACACTCCAGGAGCTGGACCCAGTAATCCGCCGCAGTACCCGGAGACAAACCGGATTGAGGCACCAGGACCAGGGGCGACGGTCCAACCTCGCCTGATGGAACCTCCTCACCAAAACATTGTGGCTCCTCCGCCGGTCCAGACGCCCCCGGGTCATTATTCGAATCCTATGGACAACCTTGTTGCGGCCGCTGCACGGTTAGAGGCCATCCCAGTCGAAGGGGATTCTCCGCAAGCGATAGAGACGCGCCGGGTTAAGGAGCTTCTCCGGACTGCGCTGATTCAGCAGGAGGCATACTCATACAGCCATGATCGGATTCATTCTACGCCCCGTCCGTGCCGGAGCTATAGCAGGTGCATGGATGAACCGGCCATATCAAGCAATGCGCGAGGCCATGAAGCGGCCCGTGGTAATGACCCGACAGGTGGTGTTGGCGATGCTCGGGATGTGGTGGACCGGGCCCGGGCACAAAGGGAGGCTGAGTTAGCAGCACAGGTGTACCGAGGGAACTCGCTGAGCACACACTTAATGTGGATCCTAAGTATAAACCGGTGAAACAGTTCCTCCACCGGTTTAACGAAGAAAGATGCAAAGCCATTGGAGAGGAAGTGGCCAGGCTTTTAGCAGCTGGTTTTATTATTGAGGTGTTCCATCTAGAGTGGCTTGCTAATCCGGTGCTGGTTCTTAAGAAAAACGGCACTTGGCGTATGTGTGTGGATTACACAGATCTTAACAAAGCCTGTCCGGCAGATCCTTTTGCCCTTCCCCGTATTGACCAGATCATTGATGCAACGGCGGGTTGTGAGCGTTTGAGTTTTTTGGATGCATACTCTGGATATCATCAGATCAAGATGGCGGTTAAGGACCAGGAGAAAACAACATTTATTACTCCCTTTGGAGCCTTCTGCTATGTATCTATGCCCTTCGGGCTCAAGAGTGCCCAAGCCACCTATCAACGGTGTGTACAGAATTGCCTGCATGAGCAGATCGGCCACAATGTGCACGCCTATGTGGATGATATTGTAGTAAAATCAAGACAGAAGGAGATGCTGATGGATGATTTGAAGGAGACCTTTGACAACTTGCGAGCTTACAAGATGATGCTTAATCCGGCCAAGTGTGTTTTTGGTGTTCCGGCAGGCAAGTTACTGGGTTTCCTGGTGTCTAACAGAGGAATTGAGGCTAATCCGGAGAAGATTACGGCTATTACATCCCTAGCTAAACCGAAGTGTATCAACGATGTTCAGCGTTTGGCGGGCCGAATCGCTGCGCTGAGCCGGTTTATCAGCCGCCTCGGGGAGAAGGCTATCCCTTTGTACCAAATGCTGAGGAAGACAGACAATTTCGTCTGGAGTCCAGCTGCTGAAGAGGCATTTGAGGACCTGAAGTAGCAGTTAGCTAATCCGCCAGTTCTTGCAGCCCCAGTTGACAAGGAGCCACTATTATTATACGTAGTCGCGAATGCTCGGGCAGTTAGCGTGGCTATTGTGGTGGAACGCAAGGAGGCAGGCAAAGAATATCCGGTTCAGCGGCCGGTTTATTATATCAGCGGGGTGCTTATTGAGTCCAAGCAAAGGTATCCGCATTGGCAGAAGCTGGTCTATGGTGTCTTCATGGCCAGCCGGAAGTTGAAGCAGTATTTTCAAGGGCACCCCATCACAGTGGTCAGTTCAGCTCCTTTGGGTGATATCATACAGAACCGGGAGGCGACTGGCAGGATTGCCAAGTGGGCTATAGAGCTTGGGCCGCACGGACTGAAGTATGTACCTCGGACGGCGGTGAAGTCTCAAGCACTTGTTGATTTCATCAATGATTGGACGGAATTACAAGCACCAGAGGAAAAGCCGGATCACACATATTGGACTATTCATTTTGATGGATCCAGGCAATTGGAAGGCTCGGGGGCTGGAGTCGTCTTAACTTCCCCATGAGGTGATAAGTTCTGTTATGTTCTCCGCTTAATGTTCCCTTGTACTAACAATGCAGCTGAGTACGAAGCCTTGCTCCATGGTCTCCGGATGGCTAAAGAGATGAACTTAAGCTGGGTTAAGTGCTTCGGTGACTCGGACCTTGTGGCTCAACAGGTGTCTGGCACTTGGGATTCTAAGGACCTGCTCATGGCTGCATATCGTCGGGAAGTGGATAATGTTGCAGGTTGCTTCAAGGGTTATCAAGTGGATCATGTGGACCGTCGGAAGAATGAAGCGGCGGACGCCTTAAGCCGTTTAGGTTCTCAGCGAAAACCGGTCCCGCCCAATGTCTTTTTGGACGTGTTGCACAATCCGTCAGTCCAGCTCCCAGGTGAAGCGGATTTGGCTATTCCTGACCCGGAGGCTCAATTGGTGGCAGCATTACATGCTATTCCGGATTAGACGATTCCTTATATTGCATACATGACCCGGGGGGAGTTGCCAGAAGATGCAATCCTAGCAAGACAGATAGTCCGGCGATCCAAGTCCATGACGATTCTCAATGGTGAATTGCATCGTTGCAGTATATCCGGGGCGTTTCAACGTTGTGTTTCTCCTGAGGAAGGTTGTGAAATCTTAAGAGAAATCCATGAGGGGGATTGTGGACACCACGCCGGTTCAAAGTCCCTGGTGGCAAAGGCATTTCGTCACGGGTTTTACTGGTTGACAGCACATGCTGATGCGGAGGACTTGGTTAAGCGGTGTGATGGATGTCAGAAATTTTCAAGGCGTGCGCATGTGCCGGCTCAAGAATTGAGGATGATTCCAATAACATGGCCGTTTGCAACTTGGGGGCTGGATATGGTCGGAACTTTTAAAAAATCCAAGGATAAGAAAACTCACCTTTTGGTAGCAGTTGATAAATTTACCAAGTGGGTTGAAGCGGAGCCTGTCAGTAAGTGCGATGCAGCAACAGCGGTGCAATTCATCAAAAAAGTGATTTTCCGGTTTGGCTTTCCGCACAGTATCATTACTGACAATGGTACCAATTTATCCAAGGGGGCTATGAAGGAGTTCTGTGAACGTGAGCACATCCGACTTGACGTATCATCAGTAGCACACCCCCAGTCCAATGGACAGGCAGAACGAGCCAATCAAGAGATCTTGCGAGGCATCAAACCCCGGCTTGTTGTCCCATTGCAAAGAACACCGGGCTGTTGGGTTGAAGAGCTACCATCTGTGCTCTAGAGTATCAATACTACGCCAAACCGGTCCACAGGATACACACCATTTTTTATGGTCTATGGAGCAGAGGCAGTTCTCCCTAGTGATATCCGGCATGATTCGCCTCGTGTGGCAGCTTATGTTGAAGCGGGCAATGAGACGGCACGGCAAGACGCTTTGGACCTATTGGACGAAGCGCGTGATCTAGCGGCTGCCCGTTCGGCGATTTACCAACAAGATCTTCGTCGCTATCACAGTCGCCGGGTTAGAACCAGAACTTTTCAAGAAGGAGATTTGGTGCTTCGGCTAATCCAGGACCAGACGGATATGCACAAGTTATCCCCGCCTTGGGAAGGACCTTTCGTGGTCAGCAAGAATCTGCACAATGGGTCGTACTATCTGATTGATATTCGAGAGCATCAAGACTCACGTACATCAGAGGAGGAGACCAACAGGCCGTGGAACATAGCTCATCTTCGGCCTTACTATACTTGAGCCATTGGCTCTATCTATGTACATATTATGACAATGTATATTTTTTCTTTGATATATCAAACCGGAGCCTCAGCTAAAGCGGGGTCCCTGTCTTTCTCATCATGCGAGGTTACACGGAGTGGTTCTGTTTAAAGCAGCCTCCGGTTTACCCCTTGACATATGTTTTTTATATATCACTGGGGGCCTTGGTCGTGTCCGAACCAACGAACACCCTTTGATAGGCGACAGCCACGAGATCATTTGGGGACATGGGCAAGTCTGAACCAGTCACGCCTCTTGGTCGGCCTAAGGCCACAAAATCACTTGGGTGCATGGTCGAACCCGAACCATTGTCACGCCTCTTGATCTGGCATATATGCCACGAATCATTTGGGGACCTGGCTGACTTGAATCATTGTCACTCCTATTGGGGGCCTTGATCCTGTTCGACCATGGTAATACCATCTGAACAGCTCAGTATAGCATATTTTTGCAAATGGTTTTTATCATTGCCTTTACTTCCATGTTGTTTTCATGGTTTGTTCGTTCTTTGCTTTTGTTGGATTTCTTTTATGTCAACAAGCATATTTTTTCCGGTTCAGCCAATGATTTTTGATCCCCCTTTAAATCCAGAGGAGTCTGCCTGGTTTACCTTTTCCCTGTTAACATCATGGAGTAACCAGGGGGCTCGTATTAAGTCAGTACGGTTTGTACGGGAGCTACTTTCTCCCTTTTTGACGGTAATGGTTTATAAAACCACCGCTTCAGGCTTGGCTAAATCCAGCTTTATGCTCAAACATGGCAGGTATTTATGTATCATCTATTTGTTATATTACTGATACACATATCAAGATCATAATCCGGCTGACGGTATAACCGCCACCGAAGTTCAAATTTTTCTGATTGCAGGAAATATAAATTAAAGTTTTTTAAGCAAAAGCTTCAGTACTTATGCACGAAGGCATATTCCAGGCAGAAGTTTTAACTATCCTATTACAAGACAGCACGGTGCTCAAACAAAATCATTGTTTTTGTGGAAGGATGTTGCAAATAGCTCTTCAAACCGGCTTCCGGTTCAAGCCTGCTCCTCATCCTCCGCCGCTTCAGCTTCCTCGTCTCTACCCATTGGCTGGAAATCAACAGTGGTCCAGTCGATTCCCATTAAAGCTTGGAAAACAGCCTCTTCATGGATCAGGGAAGACGGTTCAATATCAGGGGCGTAAGTGTGCTTACGGATTGGAGGAATCAGATTCTCCGCTTCAACAGTTGGGGCAGGCACTCGCTTGTTTTGATTATTATATTGCACTTGATAATGCGTCAAATCTGCCTCTTCAGCTAGCTGGCAAGCCAGAGGGCGCACTGCACGGTTTATGGCCCTTAAATCTTCTTCGTTGAATTCAGAGCCATCTTCTTTCAGACTGGGATAGCCTTGAGCTGCTTCCACAGGATCAAAGTCGGGCACCCATGCCTTTGCCCGGATTAAGGCATTGATGGCTCCGGTTCGGGCAGCGGATTTTTTCAGCTCCTCAATCCGGGCTGGAAGCATTGACAACTTGCTAAGAGTGTCCTGGATTAAAGAGGGCGCCGGGTTGTTGTGAGAAGCTGTGGTGATGATCCCTTGGGCTCCGGTATACAATTGTTCCACCAAGGTGTAGGCAGCTTTCAATTTCTTCCGCACATCATTTCCTAAGTGCCCAATACGTGTGCCTACAACAAGATTGGAATGGTCTCAAACCGGATTTACGATACAGCAGATTCAAATTTATCACAGAAGTTACAAGGAGCTTACCAAAGATTGCAGCAGTCATGGAGTGTATTTGCCGCTGTACGGCCGTCAGTTCATCCACCACCGGTTTAAGGGCCGCTTCAGCATTTTCCGCTCTTTTGGTTAAACCGGCCTTCTCAGTGGCCCAGTCAGCCCGCTCTTTCTTGAAGCCTTCTTTCAGCCGTTCAGCAGTGCTCAAAGCGCTGGTTAATTCTTGCTTGGCCTTATCTGTTTCAGCCTGCTGGGTCTTCAGGGCCTCCTGCAAATCGGCAATCCGGTCCTCCTTGATTTTCACCTCAGCCTGCATACAGATGGCATTTTAAGCTTTGCACAGGCGATCCAAGAAATGGAAGTATCAACCACATAACAAAGTTATATGCCTGATACTTGGGGGCTAGTGCACCTTCAATTTTTTGTATATTGCTAGATTACAAAGTCCCAAGCTCAATACAAGTATTCAACTTGGCACTTGGGGGCTAATAGCTATTTGATCAAGTTATGTTCTAAGGACAGCTTTTTATTTTTGAGCCCCGGTTTACTTATGCTAAGTTAGACCGGCCCTCGAGGGTTATGCCGACGGATTTCAAAAATGTTCAGGATCAAGTCCCGGTTTGACCAAGGTCACAAACCGGCCCTTGGGGGCTACAAGGATGAATGCAATGGCAGAAAGGAAAGAAGGAATTTACCTCAAATTTATCCCTCATCATTTTGACCAGGACAGCTTCACAGTCACGGCTAGTGTAAAGCCGGTTTAAATAGCCAGAGTGAAGATCTTGAGCATTCAGAGCGGCGTATGTCTCTAATTCAACATCCCATTTTCCTTTGTTCAAAGGGGAAGAATCCTCTTTGATGGTATGCCTGGTAAGGGTGGCAGGATTCCCGGGTTTAGAGCGGCCTACGCCGGTAATCACAACATCATCATCTTTTGACTCGCCGGTTTGGGTTGGCGCGGCCGGTTTGTCAGCGGGAGTGTGGGATTTCTCAATCTGGACAGAGCTGGCAGGCGGATCAGCAGAGGCTGGAGTATGAATAAGACCTTCTTCAAGGATAACGTCGTCTTGCAGAGGAGGATCATTGGGGATATCTTCACAAGTAAACACTTCATGATCCGGTGCTTGGTCATGTTCTGGGGCCACATCTTCTTCAGCCGCTCTATCCAGGCGGGCCTTCTTGCTTGGTTTCGGTTTAGCCCTGAAAGAAAAATAAAAAGTCAAGGAAAAGCGTAAGCCATTGCGCAGTATACTGGAAGCATATGTTCGATTTAACTTACCCAGCAACTGTTTTCAAAGGTGGTAGCTGGGTGGCCGACGATTCACCAGACAATGAATGAGAAGTGACCTGGTAATCGGAGTCGGATGGATTAAGAGGTTGACGTAAGAAACCCGCTTTAGGATTTAAATCAATAAAAAGGTCGAAGACCTCGGAGCGGCGTTTTCGAACCGGACTGTTCGGTAAACCGGCAGAAGTAACTACCTGGCCGCTGTGCCGGGTTGTGCGGCGAGCTTCGTGTTGCTGGGTCTTCATAAGAAAGTTGGGATCCAAATAAGCAAGAGGATGAGAAAATTTAACTTTCCGGTTTGTCCGGCGAGACTTTGGCAAAGGCAAGATTTCTGAATCAGAAGAGAGAATAGTTACCTCAACGAAGCCCGCATTGCTGGCCTCAGCGTCATCCTGACAAGCATCATCATCAATAAGGCGGGTAAAAAGTAAGCCAAGTGAATCAAGTTCTACCTCAAGATCTGGATTACCCACATCATCATCAATGGCTGGGTTAGATGAAGCGGTGGTCTTTCTTTTACGAGCTGGTTTCTTGATAGCCTTGGTCTTGGGCCGGGTTGGCCGCCCTGCCTTCTCCGTTTTATCTTGTGAAAGCTTCTTGCTCCAAAACGGATTATCACTCTGGATCAACAATAATTAAACGTCAGACAGATAAAGCAGTAACAGGTTCAATAATAAAGCAAGTAAAATCTTACCGCTGGCGGTTCGTTGGTGGTGCAATAGGGAAGCAGACCGGTTTGAGCACAGAGGTGCTCCGGTTCATTCAACATCTTCTTTACAGATTCTGTGACTTCGTCGTCGGAGACCTGGATTTTGATATGTCGGAGTGGGTCATCGACACTGCCAGTATATTCGCACATCAAACCAGGGCGCCGGCTTAGAGGCAGAATGCTCCATGATATCCAGCAGCATGCAAGGTCTATTCCTGTTAAACCATTGGCCATGAAGGCCCGGAGCTTGGACAGTTGAGGGGCATATTTAATTCTCTCCTTGGCGCTTAGCCTTTGTGGAAAAGGGTGAGTGTTGCTGAGCCGTTCCGGACGGAAGCGAGGCAAGGGATTTTCATTGTCAGGGGAGGTATCCTTGCAATAAAACCAAGTTGCGTTCCACTCCTTGGGGTGAGTATGGAGTTTGACGTGGGGATAGGTGATTTCCTTCCTCTTCTGAATGGCCATACCGCCCAGTTCGGTATTAGGGCCGTCGGTGAATTCAGTACGGCGGTTTAGATGAAAGAGATCTCTAAATAACTCGACTGAAGGCTCCTCTTGAAGGTATACCTCAGAAAGTACTTGAAAGTGACATAGATTGGTGACGGAGTTGGGGCCAGTATCCTGTGGACGGAGTTGAAAGTTGGCTAACACATCCCGATAAAATTTAGAGCCGGGCGGTTTGAAGCCCCGGGCCATGTGATCTGCGAAGACCACGACCTCTCCTTCCTGGGGCATGGCAGGACATTCATCTCCAGGAACCCTCCAGTGAATCGTATCTTTGCTATCCAAAGCGCCGATTAGGACTAGATCGTCCAGCTGTGATTCTGTGACACGGGAGGGAACCCAGTTGCACTCGTACACTTGTTTGGCCATGACGAGATCTACAAGAAATAGGTGATCCGGTTCAAGGACATGCCGGATAAAAAGGTGTTGATCTAATTACGGTAAACCGGAGGCAGTACCCATAAACCGGTCTTCTACAACGCGGCATCAGATGGATTCTGGCGGTTCAACCAGGGGACTAATGACTTATATACCGGTTTAGCAATTTTTTCTCTATAGTGAAGTTAAACCGCCTGGCCTAAGCATCGGAAGCAATTGAAACTATGGATAACTAGTTATGCAGAAACAAATTTCATAAAATTGTGTTACAGCCGCGGATCTACAGCAAGCTCACAAAAACAGGAAATATTTCGAAGACTAAGGCGGAAACAAAAGTGAACCATTGGGCGGATATGTGCGGGAGATCTATGAGCTTGGATGAGAAATAGCAAGCGGATGCTAGAGGGATCGCTACTAAGCACAGCAAGAGTTCACAGATGCATTCAAGGTCAGAGAACAACTATGAACGCGCAATGAACATAGCAAGAACATGGAACCCTAAGAACAGATCTAGGTTAAGAAGGAGAGAGAACTTACCGGGAACGGAGAAGATGCGGAAAGATGCCGCAACACTCTGGTACGTTCAGGTTGATGCAGCGGCCCGAGACGAGGCAGAGGTCGATGGTGGTGGCGGAGCTCCAAAGCCGGCGACGTGAGGAAGAAGAAGAAGAAGGGACGAAGGGGAAGAGAAAGGAAATGACCCTTCGGTCTTATTTATAAGGCAACCGAGCAAGGTCAAACGCGCGAATCCAGGAGCTGTCATTAAGAGGGTGTTATGAATTTCATAATGACGTCATGCCGGTTTACAGTAACCAAAACTAATGATGTCATGCCGGTTTACAGCAACCAAAAATGATGACGACATGGAGATTTGCCAATTAACAGAAGATATCCAAGACGCAAGATGGTGTGAAGGATTGACATGAACCAGTTCAAATCAATCTGGGGCCTAATGTTGGGGATATTACCACTAGGCGTAAACCGGCCTACTTGGGCCGGGTTAACTTCATTAGTGGCGTAAACAGATGAAGGCCCAAGGCCTGTAGTCGGTTAGAACATGTAGCTGTAAACCGGCCTGATGTATGACTTGTATTGTAAGTAAGGAATAGAGAGATACCAACCGGAATACGAGTATGAACCGGTTAGGACTCTATGGACCGACGGGCGTCACCCGTGTATATAAGGGGACGACCCGGTGGCGGTTCAGGACAGACAACCACAACTCGAGCCTAGGTGAAGCTTGTTTGCTCCCTAGCCATCGAGACCACATCAATTCCATCACAACTAGACGTAGGCTTTTACCTTCATCGAAGGGGCCGAACTAGTATAAACCCCTCGTGTCTTTGTGTCCGCTTTAACCCCTTCAAGTAAACTCGTAGCGATGGCTCCACGACTAAGTCCTTTCGCTAGGACATCTGCCGTGACAAATCCATGACAGGCGCCGTGTAGCTCGGTGGAGAGGACGAGGAAGATGCGGCGGAGCTTCTGGACTGCTCGAGGGGGCGAGGGAGAGGCGATGGTCGCGGCGGTGCTCGTTGGTGGAGGCGGACGCGTTCGGTGAGATGGGGAATGGCGAGGGAGAGAGCAGGGGGAAAGAGTGAGACGTCCAGAGGGTCGGGGCGGCGCTGAAGAGAAGCCCCGAGGCGTCGTGGTGGCCTCAATGACGCAGGCAAGCAGGGAGGTGCGTGGCGTCGCGGGCGCGCGTGCGCTGTCTCCCTCCTCTGCCTACTGGCAAAGGTAGGTGAAGACTGGCACCAGGCCAGGTGGGCTGGGCCAGCACAGGTGAGGCCCAGGTGGGCTTGGCGGGCGCCAGGTAAGTGCCCAGGTGAGTCTCTCTCTCTCTTTTATTTTAGTTTTTCTATTTCTGTTATTTTGTTTTGGTTTAGTTTGGAAACTAAACCATTTAAAACTTTCTGTAAATTTTTATGTGAGCTCAGAGAGCTAGTCCGAGGTCACATGCCAACTTACAAAATGTTTGAACATTATTTCTTATATAGCAGAAATAATTCCAACCCAAATATATTATTCATTTAAATCAAAGCCCCAAAATAAATTATTTCTGTGACTCTGAAAATATTGGTTTGAATTTTACCTCACGCCAATATTTTCACAGAATAACAGGAACATTTTCTTGGACTCATTGGATGAGATTTAAATGTTGGTTATTTTTAGAGGTTTTCTGAGGCTTTTGAAAATTCCTCAATTCAAGTTTCATTTGAATTTAAACATGATGCTCACATGGAAGGGCTAGCCTAGTGCATACCAGAACTAGGGATGTGACATGAGTAGAATGCATGAGGTAGGAACCCATCTCCCTGTTATCAAGCCCGGAACATATATAGTTTTATTGATACGCTATTGTAGACGGGGTTTGGTATGAGTGCTCGGGAGTGGTGTGAGTATGAAGAACTCTAAGTCAATGACGACAACTCCATGATGGCATCTGCAAGGACTGCACCTTCCAGGCCAAGACGTCAAAAGTCAAGACAAGAATTCAATATACCTCTGGGTGGAGAATGGTTAAGAAGGGTACATTGGTGCGTCCAGTACTCGGTGATTCCGGAGAAGCGCCATGATATCATGCGGAAATCTCCACCCAGTCTCAAAGAGACGGAAGAATACTTCATGCCCGGAAGCTTACCTGTGCAACCGCAAGTCACTATGGGCTATGGCATGTTTCACCTTAGTGGTGACTCTGGCTAGGACGGTACTAGCAGATGTAGAACTAAGGTAGGATTGGATGAGCACTGGACAATGGTGAGAGGAACTCTTCGGAAGACCATGTTTCGGTCGTCTTGTTCTCAAACACCCTGAAGTGCGAGAACGTAAAAAGAGGGATCGAATCTTGCGGGTAAAGTGTACAAACCTCTGTAGAGGGTTAAAACCTAATCGATTAGCCGTGTCCCCGGTTACGGACAACTTGAGCCTCTGGACTTGGATCTATCTTGGAACTCTCAACACTGAACTGATAACTTAACTGTGGGCAACTTATAATGATATGGGTTATGAGACATCGGTTGGTGGAACCATGCCATGTACAAGTATCTGCTTTGTAGTATAGACTTCCTGGACTATTCCTTTGTTGTAGGAAAAATTAAATTCAGCGTTTATGCAAACAAAACTTAGATACGGAGCCACAAAGCCATGTGGCATATAGTATAGTTTTATCATCTGTTTTCTTATAGTGATCTCGCCAATATCAATGTACTGACCTACACGGCTGCAACTTCTCATGTTGCGGATACTTTTCTTCCAACGAGTAAGAGTAAGATACATGGTTACGGTCTACACTCAACCTACCGGTGGCGTTGATGGGACTCCACACCCATTTGTTTGTTTCTCCTATGACTAGTGAGGTATATATCATTTTTACGTTACTTTTACATGTGATTGCACTTTGATATATACATTGATGTACTATGTGTTCCAGCATACTAATCCAGGGATGACACAGATACACAGAGGCTTGACCATTTGAGGTCGGGCCGCTACAATTTCCCTCTAAGGTGAGGGGATGTAAGGAACTGCCATCTAGCTCTGCACTTGATTCACCTTCTATTTTGAGTAAACTTGCAACACCACCACATGCTATGAATTTATTGCTTGCAATGATAGGGATGATCTTAAGAAATTATTATGCAAACTGAAAGAAAAATCTTTGAATACTAGAATGAAATGTGATCCCAAGTTTGCTACCTCACCTGTCTTTGTTGATGATATGGATTATGAATTCTCTATCGACCCAGAGTTAATTACTTTGGTTGAATATAATCCTTTTCATGGTTATGAAACTGAAACTATTGTGGCACATCTTACTAAGTGATGCCTACTGATATGTTGAAGGAAATATGCCTTAGAGGCAATAATAAAGTTATTATTTATTTCCTTGTATCAAGATAAATGTTTATTATTCATGCTAGAATTGTATTAACCGGAAACATAATACATGTGTGAATACATAGACAAACATAGTGTCACTAGTATGCCTCTACTTGACTAGCTCGTTTATCAAAGATGGTTATGTTTCCTAGCCATGGACAAAAGAGTTGTCATTTGATTAACGGGATCACATCATTAGGAGAATGATGTGATTGACATGACCCATTCCGTTAGCCTAGCACTTGATCGTTTAGTATATTGTTATTGCTTTCTTCACGACTTATACATGTTCCTATAACTATGAGATTATGCAACTCCTGTTTACCGAAGGAACACTTTGGGTGCTACCAAACGTCATAACGTAACTGGGTGATTATAAAGGAGTAGTACAGGTGTCTCCAAAGGTACATGTTGGGTTGGCGTATTTCGAGATTAGGTTTTGTCACTCCGATTGTCGGAGAGGTATCTCTGGGCCCTCTCGGTAATGCACATCACTATAAGCCTTGCAAGCAATGTAGCTAATGAGTTAGTTACGGAATGATGCATTACATAACGAGTAAAGAGACTTGCCGGTAATGAGATTGAACTAGGTATTGGATGCCGACGATCGAATCTCGGACAAGTAACATACCGATGACAAAGGGAATAACGTACGTTGTTATGCGGTTTGACCGATAAATATCTTTGTAGAATATGTAGGAGCCAATATGGGCATCCAGGTTCCGCTATTGGTTATTGACCGAGAATAGTTCTAGGTCATGTCTACATAGTTCTCGAACCCGTAGGGTCCGCACGCTTAACGTTACGATGACAGTTTTATTATGAGTTTATAAGTTTTGATGTACCGAAGTTTGTTCGGAGTCCCGGATGTGATCACGGACATGACGAGGAGTCTCTAAATGGTCGAGACATAAAGATTGATATATTGGAAGCCTATGTTTGGACATCGGAAGTTTCCGGGTGAAATCGGCATTTTACCGGAGTACCGGGAGGTTACCGGAACCCCCTGGTGACCTAATGGGCCTTATTGGGCCTAGTGGAGGAAGAGGAGAAGGGGCCAAGGGGCAGCCGTGCGCCCCTCCCCCCCCCCTCCCAAGTCCGAATAGGACAAGGAGGGGGGCAGAGCCCCCCCTTTCCATTCCCCCCTCTCCTCCATCCCCCCTTGTCCTAGTCCAACTAGGGAAGGGGGGGAGTCCTACTCCCGGTGGGAGTAGGACTCCTTCGGCGCGCCTCCTCCTAGGGCCGGCCGCACCTCCCTTGCTCCTTTATATACGGGGGCAGGGGGGCACCCTAGAACGCACAAGTTGATCTACGGATCGTTCCTTAGCCATGTGCGGTGCCCCCTCCACCATATTCCACCTCGGTCATATCGTCGCTGAGTTTAGGCGAAGCCTTGCGCCGGTACAGCATCATCATCATCGTCACCACGCCGTCGTGCTGACGGAACTCATCCCCGACACTTTGCTGGATCGGAGTCCGGGGATTGTCATCGAGCTGAACGTGTGCTGAACTCGGAGGTGCCGTACATTCGGTACTTGGATCGGTCGGATCGTGAAGACGTACGACTACATCAACCGCGTTGTCATAACGCTTCCGCTTACAGTCTACGAGGGTACGTGGACAACACACTCCCCTCTCGTTGCTAGGACATCACCATGATCTTGTGTGTACGTAGGATTTTTTTTGAAATTACTATGTTCCCCAACAGTGGCATCCGAGCGAGGTTTTTTTGCATAGATGTCATATGCACGAGTAGAACACAAGTGAGTTGTGGGCGATACAAGTCATACTGCTTACCAGCATGTCATACTTTGGTTCGGCGGTATTGTGAGATGAAGCGGCCTGGACCAACATTACGCGTACGCTTACGTGAGACTGGTTTCACCGTTACGAGCACTCGTGCTTAAAGGTGGCTGGCGGGTGTCTGTCTCTCTCACTTTAGCTGAATCGAGTGTGGCTACACCCGGTCCTTGCGAAGGTTAAAACATCACTAACTAACGAACTATCGTTGTGGTTTTGATGCGTAGGTAAGAACGGTTCTTGCCAAGCCCGTAGCAGCCATGTAAAATTTGCAACAACAAAGTAGAGGACGTCTAACTTGTTTTTGCAGGGCATGTTGTGATGTGATATGGTCAAGACGTGATGCTATATTTTATTGTATGAGATGATCATGTTTTGTAACCGAAGTTATCGGCAACTGGCAGGAGCCATATGGTTGTCGCTTTATTGTATGAAATGCAAACGCCCTGTAATTGCTTTACTTTATCAGTAAGCGGTAGCGATAGTCGTACAAGCAATAGATGGCGTAACGACAACGATGCTACGATGGAGATCAAGGTGTCGCTCCGGTGACGATGGTGATCACGATGGTGCTTCGAAGATGGAGATCACAAGCACAAGATGATGATGGCCATATCATATCACTTATATTGATTGCATGTGATGTTTATCCTTTATGCATCTTATCTTGCTTTGTTTGACGGTAGCATTTTAAGATGATCTCTCACTAAAATTATCAAGAAGTGTTCTCCCTGAGTATAGTAGATATGGCCTAGCATATAACAGATATGGCCTTGGAACACGGAGACCGAAAGGTCGAGCGTGAATCATATAGTAGATACGATCAACATATTGATGTTCACCGTTGAAACTATTCCATCTCACGTGGCGATCGGACATGGTGTAGTTGATATGGATCACATAATCACTTAGAGGATTAGAGGGATGTCTATCTAAGTGGGAGTTCTTAAGTAATATGATTAATTGAACTTAAATTTATCATGAACTTAGTCCCAATAGTATTTTGCAAATTATGTTGTAGATCAATAGCTTGTGTTGTTGCTTTCATATGTTTATTTTGATATGTTCCTAGAGAAAATTGTGTTGAAAGATGTTAGTAGCAATGATGCGGACTAGATCCGTGATCTAAGGTTTATCCTCATTGCTGCACAGAAGAATTATGTCCTTAATGCACCGGTAGGTGACAGGCCTATTGCAGGAGTAGATGCAGACGTTATGAACGTTTGGCTAGCTCAATATGATGACTACTTAATAGTTTAGTGCACCATGCTTAACGACTTAGAATCGGGACTTCAAAGATGTTTTGAACGTCATGGACCATATGAGATGTTCTAGGAATTGAAGTTAATATTTCAAGCAAATGCCTGAGTTGAGAGATATGAAGTCTCCAACAAGTTCTATAGCTAAAAGATGGAGGAGAATCGCTCAACTAGTGAGCATGTGCTCAGATTGTCTGGGTACTTCAATCGCTTGAATCAAGTGGGAGTTAATCTTCCAGATAAGATAGTGATTGACAGAATTCTCTAGTCAGCATCACTAAGTTACTAGAACTTCGTGATGAACTATAGTATGCAAGGGATGACGAAAATGATTCATGAGCGCTTCGTGATGTTGAAATCGATGAAGGTAGAAATCAAGAAAGAGCATCAAGTGTTGATGATTGATAAGACCACTAGTTTCAAGAAAAGGGCAAAGGGAAAGAAAGGAAACTTCAAGTAGAATGGCAAACAAGTTGTCACTCCCGTGAAGAAGACCAAAGCTGGACCAAAGCCTGAAACTGAGTGCTTACACTGCAAAGGAAAGGGTCACTTGAAGCAGAAATGCCCTAAATATTTGGTGGATAAGAAGGATAGCAAAGTAAACAAGGGTATATTTGATATACAGATTATTGATGTGTGCCTTACTAGTGTTTATAGTATCCCCTGAGTATTTGATACTTGTTCGGTTGCTAAGTTTAGTGACTCGAAACAGGAATTACAAAATAAACATAGTCTAGTTGAAGGGGAAGTAACAATGAGTGTTGGAAGTAGTTCCAAGATTGATATGATCATCATCACACACTCCCTATATTTTCGAGATTGGTGTTAAACCTAAATAAATGTTATTTAGCGTTTGCGTTGAGCATTAATATGATTTGATCATGTTTATTGCGATACGGTTATTCATTTGAAGTTAAAGAATAATTGTTATTCTATTTACATGAATAAGACCTTCGATGGTTATACACCCAATGAAAATAGTTTGGTTGGATCTCGATCGTTGTGATACACATATTCATAATATTGATGCCAAAAGATACAAAGTTAATAATGATAGTGCAACTTATTTGTGGCACTGCCGTTTGGGTCATATCGGTGTAAAACGCATGAAGAAACTCCATAAAGATGGATTTTCGGAATCAGTTGGTTATGAATCATTTGATACTTGCGAACCGTGCCTTTTGGGCAAGATGACTAAAACTCCGTTCTCCGGAACAATGGAACAAGCTACTGACCTAGCATATAACAGATATGGCCTCGGAACACGGAGACCGAAAGGTTGAGCGTGAATCATATAGTAGATATGATCAACATACCGATGAGCATTGCAAGCAATGTAGCTAATGAGTTAGTTACGGAATGATGCATTACATAACGAGTAAAGAGACTTGCCAGTAACGAGGTTGAACTAGGTATTGGATGCCGATGATCGAATCTCGGGCAAGTAACATGCCGATGACAAAGGGAACAACGTATGCTGTTATGCGGTTTGACCGATAAAGATCTTCGTAGAATATGTAGGAGCCAATATGGGCATCCAGGTTCCGCTATTGGTTATTGACCGAGAATAGTTATAGGTCATGTCTACATAGTTCTCGAACCCGTAGGGTCCGCACGCTTAACGTTACGATGACAGTTTTATTATGAGTTTATAAGTTTTGATGTACCGAAGTTTGTTCGGAGTCCCGGATGTGATCACGGACATGACGAGGAGTCTCGAAATGGTCAAGACATAAAGATTGATATATTGGAAGCCTATGTTTGGACATCGGAAGTGTTCCGGGTGAAATCGGCATTTTATCGGAGTACCGGGAGGTTACCGGAACCCCCCGGTGACCTAATGGGCCTTATTGGGCCTAGTGGAGGAAGAGG